>NC_049204.1:42134232-42434232 GCF_013347855.1 Anguilla anguilla
AAAGGTAGTAGCAGAACAACTGATTGCACACCTTGATTCCAAGGCCCTTTTACACCCTATGTAATTTGGATTCAGAAAAAAACATTCAACTGAAACGGCATGCTGCTACTTCCTTGAAGTCCTTAAAGCAAACCTAGATAAAGGAGGGGTGGTGGGAGCAGTCTTCCTCGACCTGCGTAAGGCTTTTGACACAGTAAATCATCAAACATTACTCAACAAGCTGACTAACTATGACCTTTCCATAACAACACAAAACTGGATTAAATCATACCTAAATGGCCGACAACAGTGTGTCCGGATAAACAATAACTTAATTACCTCTTAAAGCCTGCACCATGGGAGTGCCACAAGGCACACGGGAAAAACGCAATAGAAGTCGCCACAAAATTATCAAAGGAAATGGAAAATGTTGCTAAATGGCTAAATGACTCCTATCTTACTTTAAATGTTGGAAAGACTGTAACTATGTATTTTACCAATAGATACAAACTTAGAGACTGTCCTGACATCTGCGTAAATGGACAAAAAATTAAAAACGTCGATGAATTTAAATACCTGGGCGTCACGCTTGATCCAACTCTTGACTTCAAAAAGCATATTAAGAAGATGGGTAACACACTGAAATTTAACTTTGCAAATTTTAGACATATAAGAAACTCCCTTACAGTTGAGGCATCAAAGACCTATTTAAATGCAATGATTCTTTCACACTTTTCGTACTGTATGTCAAGTTGGTCCTAGGCAGGTAAAACAGCCTTAAGACCACTTAAATCATTATATAAAAGTGCCCTTAAAATTCATGATAAAAAAACACGCTAATATCATCACTGTCATATACTCACTAAATATAATTTGGAAAATGTAATCGTGTACTCAAGTGTTTGTTTAATTTTTAACGCTTAACGCTGCTCCTCCTCCCTTGAGGAACTTTGTCACACTCAGCTCAGAAAAAACAACACAAGCCACTAGGTCAACCACTCGGAGGGAGTGCAGAATTCCACACTGCAAGACCTCCTTTGGAAAATCATCCTTCACTTTTATGGCCATAAAACAATGGAATAATCTTCCAACAGAACTAATAACATCTACAGATTTTCACTCTTTCTCCCGTCTGACAAAGCATTGGATCCTTACACAACAAACTTGCAGACATTAGTAAATTAGTATTGTGGGTGGGGGGGGGGGGTGCTTTTTTTAGGGTTGGGATGTGGGGATGATTGCGTTTTGTATGTTGTTACTATTTTTGTATTTTGTACTGTGTTTTTTAATGTCCTTTCTATTTTACTGTCTTACTTAGCTGCCCAGGGACTACGGGTGGAAATTAGCAAATTGCTATAACCCGGTACATTACATCTTTTTACATCTTTCCTTGTTTTATATAAGGTTAATGTTCTTTGTACACTGTCCCTGTTTAAATAAACTAAATAAATAAATAAATTAAATAAGACTTTCCTTTTTTCATTGATTTTAAAGATTCTCTGATTTCACTCTGAGATATTTCATCATCACGAATTAGTCTAAATTCATTATTAATTGAAGGAATGCAACCTTGGACATCCATTAAAAATCTATTGCATATCTCTGGCCGAAAGTGAGAGACATATGACTTAACAAGTCATGCAGCAAAATCTTGGCTACAGCAACAGACCAAAATTCACATTGGCAATGCAGCCCTCTATGTCATAGATGTATTGTGACTTTGCTTGTTATTGTTGTGCTGCTAAAGTAGTTGTTTTAAACTGGCCACTGTATGCTGTGCAGCATGAAGGACACTTTTCAGTTATACTACATGCTGGTACTACTTCATGGTGTGTTGTGGCAGAGATGTGCAGTGTGCAGATTACGGTTTTCTCTTTGACTGTTTGGACTAACTGGAGTACTATAGATGTGACATTCATCATAAAACATGTTACTGCTTTAAGGTATTTTATATTGCAATGGTGGGGCTGCCTCTAATTCGTAAGCACCTTTCCAGCACTCTGAAGATCACATAGTCCCTTTAAACCCTTCACCCCAAGCACTTAAAAAGGCTATTTGCAGCTGGTTTCTATTATTTTAAGGGCAGAAGTATACCATCAAGACTATATATAACATCTTAGGAAGTGTGTTAAAATTGATTCACATAATGTTCTCACAATGTACGGAAAAATCTAACTCCACTATTGATTTCACATAATTCACATCAGTTAGCAGTAAAATTATCACTGGATATGCGAGAACTTATCAGCTCTGAAAGTTGAGAGTTTTGTATAATTAGAGGACAGTATTTTGATGAGAATGCACTAAGTGACTGTTGATGGCCCCAGCCCAATTGTACCAATTTCCATTGTTAATTGGTAGTGAATCTGCACTCTATTTTATCAGTGTCTAACCTTACAAAATGTAAAATATGGAACTGTAGATATGGCTGTTGAACACTCTGACAACAGAAAAAAAGGAGGAAATACAGTAAAAGAGCACTAACTTTAAAAATATTGCATGGGTACAAATAAATTGGCAAGTCGCTTATCAAGAAGTCTGAGTTTGCCATTCCCCCATGCAAAGACATGTACGTAAAGATCTTTTTGTTTTTCTTTGTTCCCTCAACCACCTTTCTTTTCAGGTTTCAACACATCACATTTGGTTTTTCACAAAGAACCAATAATGTTATTGGAAGTGAATGCAGATACCTGCAGAGACAGTTGGATGCATACTTTAGATATGACAACTTTCACATAGCCAGGATCCTGTCCCAACATGAGCAACTGCAGGGTTTCCGCCGGTGTATTGCAAGCCCGGCGGCCCGCCGGGCCTAAGCATCAGGGAATTTATTTCTTTTTTAAATGTATTTTTAAGATGTTTTGAACTACAGTTACAGTGGGGGGGCTCGGTTGAAAAGCTCACCAGCGACATCTGTTGGTTAAAACGTGAACGCAATAGGAAAACACCAGGTCTGAGATCAGTGTTCTTTACCCTCATTGTGTGTAAGTGACATTCAACCTTTTCACAGTCTCTGCATTCAACACTTGACGCTTCCAACTATCACAAGCTAACGTTACCACCATTTCTTATTTAGTAGGCTAACTAACCTCGTTACAAACTGCGTTATCACTTCATCTCGACGGTAAGTCGGCCTACATTCTTTTTATATTAACTTAAGCAGTGTGTAGGTAACGTTAAACTAGTAACATGAATGTAATGTTCTCATATATTGTAACATTACATGACTTATTAATCGCCAACGAAATAACAACTTCACTTGTTTATTAATAACGTTAGCTTGATGACATTGATGTGCACGCCAACGGTGTCATAAAAATTTTTCCCGACTGTGAAAACTGTCTGACTTGTTTACATTCTGGACAGATGTGGCTACGGAGTAAAACCATCGTTGTTTCCGTCTCAGCACTTTCGTAAAAAATTCTTCTTACGGTGAAGAGTGCCTGACCGGCAACCGTAGATGTGTTAACACAGCGGCAAAATTAGGCTATATCTAGAAATACCATCTTTGGGGGAAAAACGCTACGGTTGAGGGTCAGGCACTCTTCACGGTAAGAAGAAATTTCAGGATGTTTTCGATATTGCTTGTGTCTAAAGTGCTGCGACGGAAACAACGAGAGATTTATTCAGGAGCCACATCTGTACAAAGTGTAAACAAGTCAGGCAGTTTTCACGGTCGGGAAAAATTTTATGACAACGTGGTCATGTAGCTAACTTAGCTAGCTAGCCAAACAGTCAGTAACACAGATACTTCCTTGGTGCCATTTAGGGATAATGTCAAGGAGGAAAGGTAGCCTACTGTAAAAGCCAAAAAACCTAAGACAGTTTTTTAAATGTTTAAATGTGCCCAGCATTCCAAGGCTTGTTGTAAGATTCAGTAGCCAATCAGTAGCCTACTTGAATACAATTTTTTGGTAGAGTCCAAAAACCTTGATATTATTTATTTTAATTTAATTTCTTTTGTTGTTGTTGAAAACACAGCATTCCAAGACTGTACATTGTTGTCAGATTCTTTGTAAGACTCTGCTATGCTGTAAATAATTGTTGATTTTTTAGAATGTGCGTTGAATAAATGACTTATTTATAACAACATTCACATTACGTAGTCATATTTTCAACTCTCCAGTCAGCTTTTAGCACTGACTTAATGTAGGGCCCTATGGAATCTGTGTTATAGCTTTTTTAAATTCTCAATTCCGTGATTCCGTCCGTGATTCTGTTATCACAGAAACTATAGGGCCCTACCTTAATGCTGCCATCAGTCTGTCGCTGCCCCCGTCAAAAAAGACACTTGGCTGCCGGCCCGCACCGGGCCCTGTCAAAAGATACTTGCCACGGGGCCTAACAACTTTTCTGGGGGAAACCCTGAACTGCATTCCTGTGAAAGACCCCCACACTAAAGAAAAACAAAAATGGATGTACGTATATGATAGCGTATGGGTGAGCGTGTGTGTATCTTCGTGCATGTGTGTGCACATGTATAAAATATAGGAGATAAGCACACAGTATTGAACATTCCAAGAAAAGTGTTTTATGGTGAACAACATTTCAGCACCTGATAACACTTGCAGGTTGAAATACTCATCATTGATAACTTTTTAGGAGCATTCTTTGGGGTGTGGTTATTGTTTTTGCTCCAATAGCCTGGATGTAATCCACATTACCGTTACTATGTTTTTATGCGGGCCAGCTTCCAGCACCAGGCACACCCATTACAATCCAGTCATATTCCTCTCCTTCAGAGGAAGTGGGTTATTCTTGACTAATTGGATTTGGACAAGTCTGATCTGGTGTGAATGCTCACTCAACACAACAGTTGAGCCCATGTGAAGACATGCCTCATGCCTGATGCCAAAAACACTGCTACAGGACATGATGTGTGCCACATAGTACTGACTAGTGGGGAAGTTCCCTGAGGGTGCACAAATGCAGCAGCTTGGCAAACTGCATTATAAAACATCTATGGCCCAAGGCCTGAGCATATTCATGTTGAAGCGATTGGCTTTCTGAAGGACAATGTGTGTTGCAACCTGTGAATGCAATGGAGTACTTACTGTGTGATTATGATTGGGTTTCTTATGGTGAACATGAAAAATAGAGAATGTAACACACCTCCCCCCCCCCTCCAAAAAAAGTAAAATCCTGGCCCATATCAAGACCCACAGAAATAATGGGATAAGCCCTTTTAATAACTTCAAGTTCTCAGGCCATCTTTGGTTTGGTCCCAGAACTGAAGCTGTATGAGGTACATTGATTATTATTCCAGTATACTCGTCTCAGAGGGTGAAGACTCCCTGCTGGACACACATAATCACAGGAGCTCTATTACAGACACTCTGGACCAAGTCTCCTTTGAAAAAGAGATTTTTAATTTCAGTGGGAATTCCTGGTAAAGAGAGACTTGAGACCTGCCCAGTATGGGCTATGTCTATATCGGAAATTAGGATATGCTATAAATGCTGTGGTACATTGCATTGGTTATTGTTTATCAATACGCTATGTTTAAATGTATCTGTCCCTATCAAATAAACATTAAATAAATAAATAAATGTACTGCAATGTTCCTGTTGATGACTGTGCTTTTCAGAGAAGGAGCAGCACTACTGTGTGGTACTCTGTGCTTCATGTACTTCCTGTGCTCTCAACACACATGTGCACATATACATGCATACACACACATGCAAACAGGACAAGATAACACAGTAAATCTATTATCTCAGCACTACTCAAAGCCTAGTCTTGATCCCATATGGTCAATCTCTTATTGAGGGCAAAGTTAACTTTTCTGGAACAGGCTTTAGTATGATTGGTAGGCTGGTATCTTATAATAGATTTGTTTGGCTGTGGTGGTTTTCATTTGTAATACAGGTCTTTGATGCCATTATTTCTGCTGGCCACATATTCACTTGACCTTACCATGATTACAACACAGCTGGTACAAATTGATTAATAGTAGAAAAGCAACTGAGAATGAATGATCAGGAACTACTCAAGTCATAAGACTTGCTAATTCTTTCAGCAGGATGTGGTTCATGGCCAGACTGAGAGGGATCACGGATTCACTCCATCCTGTGTATTTGTCTTTCTTATCAGTCTGGATTAAAGCTTGGGGAATGTATAAAAAGAAGGCACAGGAGAGGATCAGGATTCAGCTCAACTCCACTGAATCCAGCATGCATTTCCTGTATCTCCAACTATTGCCATTCCTGTAAATAAACATCATTTTCGTGACGTTTGAGATGTTCCTTTCCTTCTTACAGTACAATTGCATGCACTCACAAGACTCATGTGCCCCACTGTACTTCTGTATTGTTCTTTCCCACTTGGAAAAATTAGCATCGATACATAATAACCTTGTACTTTACCAATGTGGAGATTTCAGATGTTTTTCAAGTCGACCGTTGCAGTGAAGCCATATTGATGTCTTTGAACACTGTTGTTTATAATAGAGACATCTCGCCTGGCTGAGGTAGCAATATGGGTCTGTTTAATCAGGCTTGCCCTTATTTGCTTATGTGGCCATTATTTTCATCATGAAAGAACAAGTGAAATGTTTTAAAGGAAAAGAGTTTATCAGCTGCATACACCACTCATAAGCGTGACAGATTTAGATATTAACGAGCACTTTTAAATTGTCCTGTATCACCAGAGACCTTTGAATCTGGTAAAACTGGATGAAAAGTACAATGTTCACACTGTTGTTCAGTGGTCTCATTTGATTAAATGGTTAGCCTCCATTCATCATTCCTAAGTAACTAGATAATCCTACTGTTTGGGCCAAACATTATTGCTGTAGTTGAATAGTCATGAGCCTGTGACATAATTTAAGGGAGCATCACTGGAAAATGTTCCAGCTTTTAATCACCACCTGCAATTGTAATCTTGCTTACACAAGATTGTGATTATTCGGAAATGGTAACTAATCACTGGTTTAACAACATGCATCTCAGAGTCGAAAGGTTTATAGCATATTGGAGAGATAAATTAGCAAGACTATGAGGAGCCTGATGTACCTATGTGTATGTTTGTTACGGTCTATCCCCACAGGAAACTGACTCAATTACTTGCCAAACCCAACAATTTGCCATTACATGTTTCTGCGCCATGGCCAGCTGGCTTTCTCACACTTCACTAAGGAAGAAGTGAGGAAGGAGGGGTGGTGGTTTTGGTGGCCCAATTAGAAGGCCTCACCTTGCTCTTTGCAATCCTTGCATCAGACACACACAGGACAGAGGAAAGACCGTTGTGTCACACTCATCTGAGGGCCAGGGTCAGGCTGGGGTCAGGGAAACTCTGCTCTCAGTTTACACAGCAAACTGGAGACACACACATTCCCATCCCAATCTCTTCCTCCCTTCCCTTCTCTCTCTTTTACTTCCCCTGTCATTAATACAGCAAAATATACACAAACTATGATATTCCCATCTACCCTTCCTTTCACTCTCTCTCTTTTAACATAACTAGGCAAGCGCAGCGGGACCCTGGATACAGCCTGTGGAAAACATTGTCAGAAACCACTGACCAATCAAGTTTTGTCCATAAATAGTACAGGACCTTCTTTTCACAAAAAATACTTCCTCTTTATTTAAAAATTACATCTCTTCTAAATGACAAAAAAGTATGGGCAACTAAAGGAGCTTCGCTATTAATAGACATTAGCTATGATAAGGAGCTAGTTAGCCATCTGAAAACTTTTAGCATACCATTAAATGTTAGATACTTGTAACTAGCCATTGAGACATAATACAGAAACTAGTTAGCTAGCAAGCAAATTTTTGGCGCTCTGAACTTACAGTATCCAACAAATATAAAAACATGCTGCATGTTATTAACAAAATAGCTAGCTACCTAGAGCACATACACCACTTCAAATTCACAGCTGAGCTGTTTTTCTGCCCTTCAAAATTATTGTACTCAACTGCTGTAGTTAGTCATTGAAGATAAACCAACTGCATGTCACGGCCACTTGCGCATGTTTAAACAATGGATTAATATCGCCACCTACTGCACACCACCACCCGCGCACATTTGAACAATGGGGAGTCAGCGACTCAGCCAGCCCCTCAGTAAGAGACATTCATGGTTCCTGGCTGACCCGCAGAGTCCGGCAAACAGCAATCTAGACACGGAAACTCACAAACTCCCATCTCTAGCTCTCCCTTCTTATACTCACTACATTCCAACCTTTATCAAGTCTTTCCCCCTTTCCCATATTTGAAAACAGTCATTATTTCTCTTTACTTTCACATTTTCTTTTGGCTTTAGTCGCACCTTCCCCACTCCCTGAGAAATGTAAAGATGTTAAGCTTTCACAGAGGAGTTTCAAAAAGAGATTTTGCCAAGATGAGAGTAGGTGACATCAAAATCAATTAAATAGTAAAGGTTCTTTTGGCAACAATCCAAGATTTAAGAAACTGAAAAAGAGCTTAAAAGTTGAGTGTTTAAAATGGTCTAAACCCATTCTTGAAGTCACATTGATATCTGTAAAATTGTATACATTTATAATAATAATAATTATTGATAGTATTCTACTACTAATAATAATAATAATAATCATAATAATAACAATAATATGAATAATAGTAATAATACATGTTATTATTATTATTATTATGAATATAGCTGCAAGCATGGAGTCCAAGCACACAATCAACACCGGGGGTGGTCAAATCCATTCTAGCAAGGCGGATGTGTATGCAAGTCTTTGTTGTCACAAATAATATTGGACAAATTAGTGAATTACCTGAATGCATTAAACCGTAGATTAGACCACAATTAGATTTTTAATTTGAGACACAGACACAGTATTCAGCTGTTCCATTGAGAACTTATCAAGAAATGCAGATAAAATATGATTTACTAAACAAATGGGCTGGGCTAATGAAACAATTAAGAGCAGAAGTTGGCATTAAATCCAGAAACATATATGGCCCTCCTTGCTCATCCCTGATCAACACCATATGAATATTGCTCTGCTCAGACCCATGTGTACTACTAATCTGTACAATTTTCAAAGCAATAAACCAAGTCTGTAATTAATTACAGTAAAACAGAATAGTTTCTGCATCAGAACAAAAATGCAATTTAATACTACAGCCATGATTTTTCACATAGACAATTTCTTTATAGAACTTTAGGACAACAGAGCAGTGAACAACTTTGTGGAAGTTTCATGCAAATCGATCAAGATGTTTTATTTATTCAAATGAGCTAAAATGATCTAAACTCAGTGCAAAGATCCAAAAGCCTTGTTCTTTTTGAGGAGAGGAATGTAACGGCATTAGCCTCATTTCTGTATGGCAATGTGGACAATAGGACAAGAGGTATGGCTGTATAAATATTAAAAATTAAATTAATTGCTATAGGCCTAGTGCCACCAAGTATACTGAGGACAAACCTCTTCTGGCAATCTTTCAGATAACATACTGTATATTGACAGTTTACTTTTCATGCATAATGTCATAAATTCTACAGTATAATGAAATAACATATAAATTAACTTACCAGAATATAATGGCTGTTTGCTTTAATACGATGTTAAAAATTAGCCACTTCCATCGGCATGTGATCACTATGTGTTGGAGGGAAACGCATCATCCCAGTGCGACTTTTAAGGTGGGGTTATTTTTTCTTCAACAGCATGGACCAATATTTAGTGGTATTCGTACAGTAAACTGAATCTGATGAAAAACGTGTAACAGGTTTTGCAGCCCTTCTCCCCACAAACCACACAATCTGTCTTTCTTGGACACACACAGGCTTTATTGTGCGCTTGTTACAAAACACAGATATACAAACAAAACACACACAGTAAGGAAGGGGATTAAACGGCACGTCGCTCCTGCATGCATCTCTCATTCCAACGCCCCGGTCTCACTGCAGGCAGAGCATATAAACAGTTAACAATTACTGAAAAATGCCAACAGGTGTGGTAACAGTTCAGCTAAACTACCTCTCCACCTGCAGATGGTGCCCTAACCACACCACCCCTCCACATACCCCCACTGCCCGACTTAGGCCAGGGAGCCGTCTGGGCACCAGCTAACTCCCCCCCTTCTCCAAGTGGGAGAGGAAGACAGTAACCACCATCTGAGCCCCCGGCCCATGGATCATCTTGAACCTATACAGCCGTAATGCCAGATACCAACAAGTGATCTGCGCGTTGGCATCTTTCATGCGGTGGAACCACTGAAGGGGCGCATGGTCTGAACAGAGGGGTAAATGGCATCCCAGGACACAATAGCAGAAAGCGCCAACCACCCACTTGATAGCCAGACACTCCTTCTCCACTGTGCTGTACTTCGCCTCCCACTGTGACACCTTCCAGCTAATGTACAGCACCGGGCGGTCGACCCCCTCAACCTCCTGGGGCAAAATGGCCCCCAGCCCGCTGTTTGATGCATCCATCTCCAGACAAAATGGGAGAGCAAAGTTAGGTGTATAAACAAGCAGTTCACCACAGAGAGCCTGTTTAACCTTCTCAAATGCCTGCTGGCACCACTCCATCCACTAGACCAGATCTGAGGCACCCTTTCAGGTCAGATCGGTCAGGGGACTGGTTAGGTCAGAGAATGCTGGAATAAATCTCCTATAGTAGCCTGCCAGTCCCAAGAACCGTCTAACCTCTTTTTTGTCTTGGCCCGCAATAGCTGCTGTCTTATCAAACTGGGGATGCACCTTCCCACCGCCCAAATGGTACCCCAGATGCTGTACCACCAACTGCACACTTCTTCAGGTTGGCTGTAAACCCATACGGAGTGGAGAAGGCTGTTTATTATTTTGACTCTGGCGACAAGGGAATCTGCCAGTAGCCCTTAGTTAAATCCAGCGTCGTGAAAAAACGAGCAGTGCCCAGCCGGTCCAGGAGGTAGTCGACCCTAGGCATGGGATAAGCATTGAAACGTGAGATCTCATTCACCTTGCGATAATCAACACAGAATCGCACAGACCCATCCTGCTGAGGCACAAGCACAATGGGGCTGCTCCACGTACTGTTTGATAGTTCTATCACTCCCATCTCTAACATAGACTGCAGTTCTGCCTGTACAGTTATCTTTTTGTGTTCAGGCAATCTATAGGGCAGAGAATGCACTGTCACCCCTTGAGAGGTTTCAATGTGGTGGTGGAGGATGAGGTATGTGCACCCAGGGAGGGGGGAGAACACATCCAAAAAGTGCTTCTGCAACTGGGCCACATCTGCTCTCTGACACAGTGAAAGATGGTCATCACAAAGGGTTGGCGTAGAATTAGCCGGTTTCATCACGTCCGGACCCAACTCATCTCTCTCACTGTGGTAACCAGAGAAACAGGAGCCACCTCTCTCCACGCTTTTAGGAGATTGAGGAGGTATATCTATGTTGCGCCACCCCTGTCAGACCGTACAACTTCATAGTCAACAACCCCCACTAGCCGTATTACCACAAAGGGCCCTTGCCACCTGGCAAGACATTTGGAGGTAGAAGAAGGTAATACAAGCTCTTTATCTCACGGTGCAAATTGTCTGAACTGAATACCTTTGTTGTATGCGCACCGTTGTCTTGTGCCTGAAGCAAATGCTCCCGCGAAAATTTCCCTAGTGTGTGGAGCTTTGCTTTCAGGTCCAGAACGCACTGAATTTCATTTTTACGGGTGCTTGGATCTTCTTCCCCGTTTCCTTAATTAGATCCAACACACAAATTCAAAGGGAGAAAATCCCGTGGAGGACTGGGGAACCTCACGCATTGCAAACATGGTTCAGCCACTTATCCCATTATGATAATCTTCATGCACAAACTTGCAAATCATTGTTTTTAAGGTTTTATAAAATCTTTCTACCAAACTGTCCGTTTGGGCATGGTAGACCGATGTTCTGATTGATTTAATTTGTATATTCCGCGTAACGTGCAAAACCTTGATCAGTTACCATCTCTTTCGGGATCTCAACCCGACAGATTGTTTAAAACAATGCTTGTGCAACACTCTTAGATGACATGATACACAGTGGTACTGCTTTTGGGTATCGCTTTGCATAGTCCACTAAAACTAACACAAAGCGATGCCCGTGTGCACTTCGGTCTAATGGCTTGATGAGGTACATCCCCATCCGTTCAAAAGGGACCTCCATTAACGCTAACGGACGCAAGGGCGCCTTTGGAGTGGCTGTGGGATTAACTAACTGATACTTGGGACAAGATGCACACCACCTCTGCACTTTGCCCAAATGCCTGACCAATAGAATTGGGCCATTAGCCATCTCAGTGTTTTATCAACACCCAGGTGACCAGTCATTGGATTATGGTGAGCCGCCTGGAAAAGCATTTCCCAATGGCTCATTGGTACCAAGAACTGGGTGTTCTCCTCTCTGGTTTGAGTGTCACAACTCACTCGGTATAGCCTATCTTTAATAATAGAAAAATAAGGGTGAACTAGAGTGGTGCCAGGGCAAACCCGGTGACCATGAATAGCTATCTTAGTCAAAGGCAAAGTGTAAAGTAACTTACACATACAAAGCACTGTCTATAAGTTACATGAAACAATATTGGCTATCTCAGCTCACACAAATTAACTACTTTGCCCAATGCCCCAAGTGGTCGGCACACCATTTGGTGCTCCTGCAACCAAATTATGTGTTGAAAACACAAACTTGGTGTTCTGGCTTCATTAGTAGACGATTCAAGACAACTATGCCGAACACAGAGTTTCTAAGCGCCACCATTGTCGCACTGGTCGTCCATTTACAAAGCACCCCCTTCCTGCAGTCTAATCTGTAACTAGACACCCCATGCATGACACACTGGACAATAGTGTCTACCAGGGCATACATGAAAACATTCTTTTACCAATAAAAATTTGTATTCCGTCGTAGCAATAAGATAAAGCCAACAATAGCCAAAGGTATGCCAGTACAGCTGAGAAAACTGAACACTGAAATAAACAATGAATTTTTCCATGAATTTTTCCAAAAATTATACCATGTCATTCTACCATCAATATTGTCAACTAAATATGGAATAAATATACAACCTTACCATTGGTTTTACGTGTAGATGTCCCTTTTGTCTTAGACAATCCGTTTGTGAAATATATGCTCATTTGTGACGCCTGGGTGCATTCCAAAATAGCTGTGTGTAATACCACACGTTGTTTATGGTGTTGTCGTCCTTTGTAGTACAATCTGGCTTGATTGACAATTAATCGATCCAATAGATGACAGAATAAGCTTTCTAACAATTAATAATATGTCTAATTTTACTTGTGGAATAGTGTTTTATAGCTCAGCATAACGTAATGTTTTGTCTCATTATAGCACCTGGTGAAATTTTATCAATGACTTTTGTCATTTCCTGGAAAATATTATTATTATTGAGAAATTCTGTGCATGGCTAAGGCATATGTTTGCTGATAGACCGAGCTGATATACTGTTTTCTAGACTAAATTAGAACTGGGGAACGAGAACATTGATTCTGTCTCTGTCTCAATCTACTGAACACAGATAAGATTTCATCGTCCAATATATACGTTATTTTTGAGTTAATTGAGTGTTTTCAGGTATTTTATAATGATGATATTGTAACGTAAGCATTCACTGGTTTACTAAGTAGTGTTTGTGTTAAATGCAACTGATGTGACCTGAACTGGAACATTGCCAAAACGTGGTGGACGGTTGAATATTGTTTTAATGTCCCATTCCCATATGAGAAAACATCACATACTGTAGAGTACAGAAATACATACGAGAGTTAATGATTACACATTTAGGTACTGTACCACATTGTGTGATCATGTTTTTTGTATTATTTTTTATCTTATATCAATGTTTCATCTTCAACCTTCATAAGGGGCACACGCTTTATAATGGACAAAAAGCATTTGATTCATTTTTGGAGAGATTTTGGATATGTTTCTGGACTCCTAGATATTTTAGACCACTGTATTGATGGACAGCTTGTCATTCCCACTTGACAATGATGCAACAGTGAGTTTAGTTAAAACAGTTGATTTGTAGTGAAATACATGATTATGTTGAGATTTACAGCAATGCATAATTTAGACATGTTGGATAGTTTTGGAGACACTGGGTACACTGCTTACTTTTTGCTTCATATATCTTTAGTAGTTCTGCGTATCCACCTTTAGATTTTACACACTTGTGGTTGAGAAGTTTTTGATCCAGGACATAGTTTAATCTGCTGTGTATATGCAATCTCTCAGTATTTCATTGCAAACTAAAAAAGAGCAAATTCATTTTTGATTTTTTGCCTAGACAATTGCATTTGTGGCACTTTATTTCTTCATAAATTATGAATATAAACTAATCTAAGTTAGTATTGTAAATGGTACAAATGTCTTGCTTCATTTAAGGCATTTTTCAAGTCTATGTGATGCTCACATCTGGAGTTATAAAGCTTTAAATAGGGTACCCCCTAAATGGGCAAGGATTGACCAGATTTGGCATGTGCACAAAGAGGTTAAACAAGTGATATTCCAAAGTAATTCTACCCAATGTTTCCTAAATTTTTTCAAGTAACTTGGCCCTGTGTTTCTGAAATCTTACCATCTGAAGACAATGCCGTCATTCAAAGTTTGTGTCACATCAAAGTGTCAAAAATTGCCTCATGAGCAAGGCTTTTAAATGAATGTATGAAACTGCTGGTCAATACCCAAAGAATATATAGTCCTCCAGAAAGCATATGTTTATACTTTGTTGTCAAGTTTGTTTTACAAAATGTACAAGTCCTCGTATATTTGCAACTTATAAACAAATAAATACTGATTGTAAAATAATACTGTACATACATGCAGACACGCATACATGCAATACTTCATTATCCCCATGGCAACATTTCCCTAGCAGCATGTAACATTCACATTTATAAACAGACATTTATACCAAGAAACATACAGATAAAAATTACACATATTGAGGCCTATTAAATAAATATAGAATCTTACAAACCTATCCATGTTGTTACGTCCCCAGCCTCTGCTTGCCTGGGTAGTGCAGGTGGAGGTAATACCCAATTGCTTAATTGCTTGATTGCCTCCACCTGCCTGTGGCCCAATATAAGCCCTGCAGTATGAGGCTGGGGAGATTCTTCTTTGGGGTATCTTTTGTGTGGTTTGTGTTTGGTAGGTTTTTGTGAAGCCCCATTATTTTGTGAACTTTGAGTTTTTGTTTGTTTGAGTTTGTGTTTTTAAATCAGTTTTTGGATTGATTTTTGGTGATTTGGACATTTTGTTTGTTTCGGCCCTTCGAGCCAGCCGTAACACATGTATACAGTCAGGTCCATAAGTATTTGGACAGTGACACAATTTTCATCATTTTGCCTCTGTACGCCACCACAATGGATTTGAAATGAAACAATCAAAATGTGATTTAAGTATAGACTTTCAGCTTTAATTTAAGGGTTTTGTCAAAACTATTGTATGAACAATGTAGGAATTACCACCGTTTTTATACATAGCCCCCCCAATTTTAGGGGCTCAAAAGTAATTGGCCAATCTAACATAATCATAAATTAAATTGTCATTTTTAATACTTGGTTGCAAATCGTTTGCAGTCAATGACCGCCTGAAGCCTTGAACCCATACACATCACCAGATGTTGTGTTTCTTCCCTGGTGATGCTCTTCCAGGCCTCTACTGCAGCTGTCTTCAGTCACTGCTTGTTCTTGGGGAGTTTTGCCTTCAGTTTTGCCTTCAGCAAGTGAAATGCATGCCCAATTGGATTCAGATCAGGTGATTGATTTGGCCATTGCAGAACATTCCACTTCTTTGCCTTAAAAAAAGTCTTGGGTTGCTTTCACAGTATGCTTCAGGTCACTGTCCATTTGCACTGTGAAATGCCATCCAATGAGTTTTGAAGCATTTGGCTGAATCTGAGCTGATAATATAGCCCTATACACTTCAGGATTCATCCTGCTGCTTTTGTCAGCAGTCACATTATCAATAAATACAAAGGAACCAGTTCCAGTGGCAGCCATACATGCCCACGCCATAACACTACCTCCACAATGCTTCACAGATGAGGTGGTATGCTTTGGATAATGAGCAGTTCCTTCCCTTCTCCATACTCTTCTCTTCCCATCATTCTGGTACAAGTTGTCTCATCTGTCCATAGGATGTTGTTCCAGAACTGTACAGGCTTTTTTAGATGTTTTTTGGCAAACTCTAATCTGGTCTTCTTGTTTTTGAGGCTTACCAATGGCTTACATCTTGTGGTAAACCCTCTGTATTTCCTCTGGTGAAGTCTTCTCTTGATTGTTGACATTGCCACAGATACGCCTACCTCCTGGAGGGTGCTCAGGGTGGCCAGAAGATCCGGGGACCAAGTATGCCATCATGTCACCCTGGAAGGCAGGGTCATAGGTACCTAAGGACTTCCCTGCTTCACAACGCACCAGCAACCCGTATGTAATGCAGGCGCCTCTAGCAGACAACTCATACACAGGAAGACAGAACCATTTCACCTTTGATTATTTTTATTATTAAATTTGCTTTGCTCTTTCAAGTCAGAAAATACACATTTCCACATAGATTCTGGTACAAGTATAGAAAAAAATCTCTTCACTATTTGGTAACAAAAGCGCAATTGACAATCGGGAAAACGAATAAAAAAGAAAAAAAAATCTCCCTCCATAAGCCTGCATGTAGTCAGGAAGTTTGCTCTTTTGAGCTGGGCAGGTCAGTAAGCTAAGACACTGTGACTGAAAGATGACTAAATAAGACAAGTCTCACGCAATATTACAGTTGAACCTCATGCAATATTACCGCTGAGCTTTATGGAACATCACAACTGAGCCTCATCTAGGGATATTAGTGGAAAGTGGAGTCAGTGCACTCATACATGCACAGAACACACCTATGTGCATACATGTGCAGGCGCACGTACACGTTATGATCGTCACATCTTGCAGCCACTCGGAGGCATCATCTGTACGATCTTAAATCAACCAATCGGGGAGCCAAATCCAGTCTTGATTACATATAACGGGGGCTTGGCTGCCCTCATCTAGGTTCTTTGAGAACAAAAAGACCTTCACCCCTGAGTCAGTTAAAACAGTTTAAGTACCCATTAACCACAGCCAATGCTGACCCCTGACCTTTGACTCTTAAACCCCTCTCTCCCTCTTTACTCAATCTGCTCCCTGCCTCGTAGGACATTATAGAAACAACACAAAACAAATGGCAACACAAAACAAAAAGATAAAAACCGACTTAACAACACAAAAGACTTCAATGTGCTCATTAATTTGTACACAACAGCCCTCCCCCGAACAAAATATAAAAATAGATCTCCCCGCTCTTCCCGTCCTATTCCCTTTGCCTGCCTGTTCCTCTTCTTCCCCTGTGTGCTCCATCCTTTGCTCAGCTTTCTTTATCTTTTGCCTCGTTTGTTGCCTGCCGGGGGCTTCTTAAGCTGCAGCAGCGGTGGGCTGGCCCCAAACCCGGCCGCTGGCGGATTGGAGACGCCAAATGTGAGCCCTGCTGATGCATTGATCCCAGGATTGCTGAAATTAAAGCCAGAGGTACTGGAAGTGCCAAAACCTGGAGAAACGAATAGAGCCACAGATAATGAGGGAAGAAAGGAGAGGCCACGAAGAGAGAATTATTTAACAAGAAAAAAATAGTCTTTAAACCTCAGCCTCACTTGTCAGGCTAATAAGCCATTAATATATGAGCAAGACCGAGACTCTGAAGTGAGAAAAGTCTGCCCAATTTACAGGATGTGCCTTGCTAAATAAGAAAGTATTTTTTTTTATATCTGAAAAAAATGGGGCTCTAGTTGGAGGCATCAAACATGATTGGCGTGACCTGCCTCTGTGGCTAGCTAGGGGGAAATCTAAAGATTAAATATTTACAACAACATACGTATTAAGTCCATCCAGATAAACTTCAATGCTAGCTACAGGCGAGTAGATTTCTGTTAACAAGCTAACCTTGCCATACTACTTATCCATGTTGGATATAGCTGCGCTCTTCGGCTTCTAGGTCAACAAATGTTAACAAACATTAGCTAACTAGCCAAAATAAAAAACTGTGTAGCCAGAATATAGCTAAAGCAGCATCACAACATTATCAAACTAATGATAGCAAAGATGCTTTGCATTCTCTTGTAATTGTGTCTGAAGTTGCTTAGCGACAACCAAAGGCAACTGTTTATACCTGACGAACATTCCGAGATCCAGTGTGCTGTCATTTGGTGACGACAATATCATAATACACAAATGAAATTTTTGCAGAAAGAACACAAGAACCATGAAAGGTATTAACGAGTAATTAAAGAGCAACATAAATCATACTGAAATAGAAGTTGGGCCTATTTGTTTTAAATATGAGTTTTGGAACATTCGGAAGTTTAGACTCCTATACTTTGCAATTAACCTTCAGTTTAACTTGCTTGGGTGCATGTGCAGTTGACAGGTAAGATAGCAAGTTTAGCACAGCAGTGTCCGTAAGTGGCAAAGGGCAAGAACAAATCTACCTATGTTTCAGGTCAGCAGCTACTGTAATTGGAAATGATGTCAGAGAAAGTCAAAGTGGACACACCTGCGCTCAGGCTCCCTCCGGATGGTTTGCTGGAAGAGGCAAAGCCAAAAGACGAGCCACCTGCGGTCACTCCGCCAAAACCAGGACCGCTGCCGAAGGCTGCCAGGAGACAGGAAGAAAACTGTCAACAAAACATTTGCACAACGCTGTACAAGCACCCAAAACACATACATGTACTGCTTACCAATCGACACACACACTGTCACTACACAAACCAAGAAAACATAACAAATTACAAACATACAACAAAAACACCAGGAAGATCTGACACTGGACAGGCTGTGTAATCAGACATTTCCACAAAAACAGCACAGACCACTAAAAACACACTACACTAACTATAAACACACACTGAATTAACCATTAACCTGCACTACAGAAACTATTAACACACTCCAAAAGCCACTAGAAATACTGTACTGTCCATTAATATGCACGTGGATACCACTAATATAAAAACAAAAATACACAAAAAGCAAAGGAAAAATAAAAAACCAAGATTCAGCAAATTTCATGTATGAAGGAGCATGTGGAACGCATTTAAAGATGATGATATCCATGCAGGGTGAGTAGATTTGTATAGGTGTGATTATGGATGGCAGGGTAATGTGCATATATGGATGTGCTGTACATGGATTTGGAGAAAACTGCCCATGTCACAAGTAAGGGTGACTTATGAATGTGTAGGAAATTAATATGCAAGTGTGGAGCGAGTTTTTCAAACCTGGGACATAAGAACCCAGTCCAGAAGGGCTGCAGTGTCTACTGGTTTTTTGGTGCACTCCAACACCAGTGATTCAATTTAATTGACTAAAGAATCTACACACCTTGTTCTCATGGACTTTAACTGGCTGCCGATTGAAAGGACACCACAAATACCTGCCAAGTGCAGCCCTCCAGGACTTCAGTTGGACACCCCGGTTTATAATGTCAGTGTACGTCAATGTGTAGTACCGTGTGCAGCAAGTTTCCCCAGCTGTGGTTTGACGAAAGGCTATATCTGCAGGAAGCATTTCCCTCTCCTTCAGACCTCTACTCAGTGTAACAGACTGCAGCGCCACCTGGAGCCAAATTTGCAGCACTGCATCTACTTTACATGCACGCACGTGTGCATCCCACACCTGAGCATGCAAGTTGAGAGAACAGACATTTTTTGGGGCGACATAGCTCAGGAGGTAAGAGCGATTGTCTGGCAGTCGGAGGGTTGCCAGTTCAAACCCCGCCCTGGGCATGTCGAGTGTCCTTGAGCAAGACACCTAACCCCTAACTGCTCTGGCGAATGAGAGGCATCAATTGTAAAGCGCTTTGGATAAAAGCGCTATATAAATGCAGTCCATTTACCATTACCATTTCTAGAAAGCACAGATCGGGTAAGTGATAGGTCGCGTGTCTGCTCTGGCACCTTAGCCCGTCTACCAGTGTGCTCTGCCACCCGTATGTACGCTCGTGACAGGAGAGACATTGCAGCAGAGCACATGGGCAACATGGAGAGGAGCGATAGCAGATTTACAGCTGCGAGAAGCATTTCTGCTTAGCTCCAATTTCATGTGTGTGTCCTGTGTTCCCTTGCAACAAAAACCTCACTGATCTGGGAAGATGCTGGCAGAAACAGCACCATTTATCACCACTTACACGTGTGCCATGTGTCCGCATGTTCCAATGGGACTGCTGCCATTGGAAAATCATCCAGCAGCTTTCACCTCTGCTGCTTACCTTTAAGGTGTTAGTTAAGGTGTAAAGTGTAACATATGAACGCTGCTTATGATTTCGAGGAGGGGGTTGGGGGGTCTGGGTGAAAGGAGCATGTGGATGGAGGTGGAGGCCAGAAGAAAGCATTAGCGAGATCCCTCAATCTTCCTCCCTTCCTGTCACTGCTAGGTTCGAGGTCGCTACTTCAAAAACACGTGTGTGGAATCCCCGTCCCATTAATTTATATACATATACCAACACGCAGCGAGGACTGAGGATTTTGGTGCTCTGAATGACCGTTTGGCCGTTGAAAACCCAAGAACATACTTAATATGTGTTAAATCAAAATGAACGCTGCAATACTTTTTCCTCAGATAAATTATGCACAAGTACCTGTCCTGACTGATTCAGCAAGTCAGGAGACAGGTGTGCGGTAAGTCTGCATATGCAGACTTCTGTGTACAGTAAAGGAGTCACAAGTGCAGAACTACGCACAGCAGACATACTTTATGTGTAGAGCTCTTATATGTGGAGACCTGTGCAGTACAGAGTGGGGGTATCTGCATAGCGCTGCCAGTGTTTCAGACCAGACATCACACTATATTCTCTGCAACGCATTGGCTGGGGGAGGGGGAGGGAGGGGCAGGGTGATCTGAGTGAAAATAAAAAGGTACCTCCGAGGCCAGAGCCCAAACCAGCACCCAGGCCCGGGGCGAGAGGGGCCGCCAGTCCCACCCCCAGGGGCGGCTGTGGTCCTGGGACAGAAAGAGAGCAAAGAAGGGGCTTACTCTCCTGGAAACCAGCAATACTGCATGCCTCTGGGGGGGGGGGGGGCTTCACTAACGCCACCATGTCCAATGGAGGGAAAAAGCAAGCAATGCCGAGTCTTCAGTGCATCCCACAGTCCACATTGCCTTGGGTTACCTATAGTGCACCACTTGGTCTTCAATGTTACCCATAGCGCAAACTGCCCTTTCAACATTACATGTAGTGCAAGATTTGGAAAGAAATGTCTACCACAACACCAAATGTGACTGCTGTTTAAAAATGCAAAAATTACCAAGACTTTTCCCTCACCCCACAAATGAACTTCCAACCCATTCAGTGTTGCATTCTGGGTAGATAAAAAGTCAGAATTATTTGTTCAAAATGCAGCAAACATGCAGAAAAATGACTCTGGTCCCTTCTTAAACAGCTTCAATTGTCCATGATGCAACAGTTGGTCACCTCATGCGTGTGTATCAAACCTATCTGTCTGCAAAACGTGGTGTCAGAGCTGTGATGGCCTGCCGCAAGACCCACTCTCACTCTCCACACTACTGATAAGCATGGTCCCAATCAAAATATGTGTACTGTTCTCTGACACACTTTGCCTTACTGTACTCTTCTCCAACACAGTACAGTTCCTTAACGCATGCTTTCTTACCGCACTGTTCATTAATACGTGGTCTTATTACTGTTCCTTAACACACAATCTTACTGTACTGTTATGCAACACACTTTATATTTCTGTACTGTTCCTTAACACACGTTACTGTTCCTGAAAACATGCCATCTTGCTGTACTGTTCCTTAACATGCTATTCCATTGTACTTTTCCTTGCACACCATCTTACTGTATCATTACATAATACACTTTACATTGATGTATTGTTCCTTAACACATTTTATATTGTACTGTTCCTTAACACATGCCATCCTACTGTACGGTTCCTTAACACATGCTTTTACTGCACTGATCCTTAACGTGTCATACTGTATTACGTAACAACTTTACATTTCTGTACTATTCCGTAACACACTATACTGTTCCTTAACATACTTTACCTTACTGTTCTCACAGTCATCTTCCCCTTTCCTTGCAGTGTAGCATGTGCCAATTCATTAAGATCATGCATCACTGAAACAGTCCCTTCATTGCTGACACTACTTTTTCTTAGTGCAAATTAACTTAAAAGTCTCAAGTCTCATGTTTCCTTTTTGCTGTTAGGTAGAAACATCCCCTTTTTAGATGTTAATGCATAAAGGGTTTGGATGTCTCATTTAAGATGTACAACTTAGAGGTATGCCAAGTTGCATCACCAATTAGTTTTTCCCCCCTCATCCAATTTGGTGTAAATAACTTATCAGTCAAAAAGAAACAAGACAAGGGCTTTTTTAATAGATTTATTGTCAATTTAAAAGCAGATCACTTACATGAAACATGACAGACAATTGGAGACAAAACCAATCAGAAGGTTCCTAGTTGCTACTCTTATGTTACATCATTCCGTTCTGTTTAAGATTTCTGGGGTATGTGGAAGCCATGATGCAACACACTGGTTATATGGTTATATCTACAATTTAAAGGCACACCATAGCTAATGCACCAACAAGCAGTGCTTTACAAACACACACACTCGTCTAAAGAAAAACAAACGGTGAGTTAATGTTAGATCAAAACTACCGCTTCATATTATTCCTGTGTAAACTTTTCAAAAATGGGACGTTCTGATCCGTGGATGTAATGCATTTTAAGACATGGCCCCACATTGCACATTCTAGTCTGGAGTGATACAGTGCCCAGTGATGCCTATGGTTCTGTTAAAGCCTACCTCAACCAGTACACTTCAATGACCATATCTGGTCACTAATAAACTCAGTAATGATATTTTAAGATCAAGGCTGCTCAAATCTTATTTCGTCGTTGCCATAAATTGCACAATGCTATGCAAATGGGCTAAAGCATTATGTACCTGACAGGATTGTGAGTGAGTCCCAACAACTGAGGCCCAAAAAGCTGCCTCCTTTTCAAAGCACAAACCCAAATTAATTCAAAAGCAAATACTCCAGCTGACATTCTAGAGTCAAACAGTTCTACAAAGACCACTCTAGAACCACTTGAATTATAGAGGCATCACAGAACACAAAGGGGTTAAGGGTCATTGACTAATATGAGCTCTACAAGGATTACAGAGCCAAAATGGATTCTAGAGGAATCAGAGAACCAAATGGATTAAAATCAGAATCAGAAGATTACTGAAATAATTTTCAATAAGATGGATAACAATAGCATTCTTGAAACCAGGGCTGGACTGACCAGTCCATATCAGCAGTTTAACTAACACGCCATGTTCTGGAGAATTAGACTGCCATAGCACTGTTTATGGAAACATATTTTCCACTGGGAGGCCTACATTGCTGGCATTCCCAGCAACCACAGGGAGCAAACCGACTCTCTGTGAAAACTCACAAGCAAAGAAATGCACTAGCCCTTAAAATAAAGAAGAAAAAAAAGAGACATTGTGTCATTTAAGTCCGTCTTCGTGCTAAACCTTTCGCAAGCATTCGCCTGTTCCCAGCGCAGAGCCACAGAATGGTGACAGGCTAAGCAGGGCTTCAGATAGCCCAGAACACTTGGAAGCCACACTGATGTGAAGCAATGAGAGGTCACAAATGATCACTTCATCAGTGTGGACTGCACTGAAACAATTTATTAAACTTAGCCGCAACCTGGCTTGCACACAAGCACAGTGACCTGGATTCTACAATAACAAGACCAGAACCAACACTGCTAATCCAATCTAGTGTATTTCTCACAGTTCATTCACTGCACCAGAATGGATTGATACTCAACCTCCTGCATATCCAGTCAAACAGAAATCCTTCATCGAAAGATGAAATCTGCATATCAATGATGTAATTTGAGAACTTTCAAACGGGTTGACTGTACAGAGATAAAATAATGTATAGTGAAAGTTCAGCAATTCAGTAGTCTGGTATTTATGAGACACCAGGGGCAAGGGCAGAATATTAAAGATAAGAAAAGATTTCCACGGTAAGGGATAGAAGATGCAAAAATTAATATCTGGTGACGGAGATGTCATTAAAGGGTTTAAATTTCACATTGTAATGTGCGGTAATACTAAAAACGCAGCAATGCCTATCCAAGAACATTCATTCACATGGACCCTGCAGAGAACACAGGACCAGTATGAATGAGAGAAAGAGGATGGATGAGTGTGAAAGAAATGGAAGAGAAACAGTGATGAGGAATGGAGGAGGGGGGGGGGGGATGGGGAAAGGAGAAAAGGAGATGGGAAGAATTTTTGGAAGGAAAGCGCAAAGGAAGAGAAGACATGCAGTAAGGAGATAAACAGTTAAACTGGTTAGATATATAGACTACATATACAGCCAATCATGTGCTCTCCTCCAAAGCATGTGATGCCATCCATTGCTTCTGTACATACAGCAGTTCTTAAGTCAAGCTCACGCAGACATGAGTCGGAAGATGTCTCATGTGCAGCATAACAGTCAGACTCCGGGGCACCCGGTTAACCAGTGGGAGTCAGTAGAGAGCAATGGAACGGTCTGCACGGGGGACCTACACCCTCCCCTCCGTGAGCGTGGGTAATGTTAGCAGCAACTGTGTGGCACCCTATAGGGTGAACATTCAGACACAGTGGGGCCCATCAATGCATTAGAAAGGTACTTTAACAGGATGAGCAGCCCAGCAGCCCCATTTTGCTATCATTATTTGTGTACAGAGATGCATACATTATCTTCACATATGTGTGTGTGTGTATATATACACACACACACACACACATAAAATTAATGTTTGATTGTCATACAAACTGAACTATGTAACAGAAAGTAACTTGATAAAGATGTTATGAGAGAGAGAGAGAGAGAGAGAGAGATGACATTATTTAACGTAACTAGCTTGGAGATACATTTAGCTAATGACACTTTAAAATTCAAAAACTAATTTGTTCAGAATTTCTTTTGGTACCATGGCAATGTGTACAAGTAACCCTGCTCAAGAGACATGAACAGTACAGAAATATAAAGTGTATTATGTAATGATACAGTAAGAGATGGTGTCCCTCCGGTAATAAGTCCAGGGAAGGGAGCGAGAAAAATAGAGAGAGAGAACAGAGAAAGAAAGAGAACGGAGAGAGACAATGGGCCAGAAGGATGGGGCTGGTTAGGGGACACTGCAGGATAGCACTAGACTACATGTCCTACTGTTAAAAGTGAATCCAAGACAACAGCATATATACAGGAACATAATACTGTCCTTCAACTGCATACAATAACACAAGTAGAGGTATGTACATGTACATTCCAACCATTAACTAACAAGCATAGATAAATATGTCCTCTCTAAAAGAAAATATGCATGCACTCCCAACAAACCTTAAAATACACACACACACACAGGTGTTCACACCAACATTCAACAAAATGCATATATGCACTTGTCCCCTCCAAGCACTAACACTCACATGCACAAGTAAGTGTCCGCATAAGTGTCTCCGAGCAAATCCATGTACACAAGGCAACAGTCCTGAAAACATATTCACCATCAAAAATGGACCATTTTTATACTGGTATCCAGTATTACTGCATTAATACCATCAAGTACACCCTCCACCAATAGATCACATGATGTGATTTTACTATTGTCATGGGTGAAGGAATGGTTATTCAAGTTTTAAACTTTTAAGCCTCAACAGCAAGCAACACCTTTAATATTTTACCAATACCTGTCATAGAATAATTAGAAATTATATGTTAAAGCAAATAATGACTCAGTAGTTAACAATATAAAATCTTTCAAGGGAACCATTTGAGCATTTAAAAAAATCTGTAACCACACTATACCGAGGTCTTCAAAACAATGTTCAAGAACATACTAAAACCAATAAATTTATTAAACATTGAAATGGTTAAGTGGGCTTTGAGCATACAACCCCACATGAAATTGATAAGGATGTCCATATAACTCATTACAAAGCTTTAATCTAGAGCTCCTATGGACAGGGGTATGTACAGTCCGTTAAAAAAATAACTGCAGTCTTCAAACAGCAATGCTTTTCTACCACAGCAATCAATATCAAGTGCCAATGAAGCCAACATCATCACACAGGGCACCAGATCAGAAAGTAAAGCAAAGCTCACAACCCTCTTCATGTGGTAGCTGCTTTTGGGACTGTTTACCGTTTTTAAAACTCTGTAGTGATGTGGAGTCCACAAGCTGGCCATAGCACTGACAGAACTACTATGGGGCTCCCAAGTGGGGTATCAAACTGAAGACCTAATGCACTGAATGGCCTTTGGGTCTGGAATGAGCGCTGATCGCTCCAGTGCTGGCAGCGGCTGGGAGGCCCGCTAGGCGGTCCGCGATTAGCCACGTGTGTGGGAGGGGTTCAGCTGGAAGTCAGAACCACACCTCATTATACACCGGCAACTCGACAGCTCGACCGGGCGCCCATAAGTATCACAGAGAATTATAAACTATAGGATGTGATCATCTACCTATGAGCATGTCCTTCAGTACAGGAAAAGCCTGCTAGGTCCCTGAAAACAGTAATACTCCCAACAGCAGCTGAAGCCTGTGACTTTGTGACTCCCTCCGCAAATCTCAACTTAAAATAACACTGAACTAAATTTCTCTAAAATTTAAAGACCCTTCCTTCGAAACAGCTCACTCAAAATTCACTCAGCCCTGGGCATCAAATCCCTCAAATCATGAATGCAAAATAACCTCCACGTCTGAGCAGAGGAGAAAGGTGTAAAACACTAGGAAAGGCTGAATGCACACAGCACAGTGTTGCCCCCAGCTCTGAGCCCTGCAGCATGGTGCAGTCACCACAGCAGGGGGGGTCGGAACCTTCCACCCACCATCGGGCTCCGATTGGCACATCTAATTGGCACTTCACACTAACGCTTTGCTCCCAGACACTCAACAGGCACATTAAGTTGTGTTTGGGGCGAGCTCATAATGCACCCCCTGTTAAAAATCACATTTTATGGAGTAATAAGACAGAACGCTATATTTTCGCCTCATCTCATTTAGCATTCTTATCCTTGTCTACTTGTTCATTCATGTAAATGATGTAATGCTACACTCAGGCCCCAGGGCCGCACCGTTTTGCATAGTCTAATCTATTTGTGTGTAATCTTCAGAATAAAGCGACAATAAAGCACATTTTTCTCCTTTGAAGGAAGAGTGCACTTATTCTTCACAAATATTGTAGTAACATTTTAATTGTGCATATAGTTTATTTTAGTCAATCAGAACCTACAACAGTTCTATCAAACCCTGATCATTTTACATCCACCTTAGTTGGAGACAAGCCAACTTAACTTATACACATTACACTAAGGGAAGGGACTGATTTTGTCCCGTGCTCCACTCTTACCTAAAACTGACCCTTCAAATCCAAAAGGTTATGATCGCCAAACTGCTCAGTAACATGTCATTACAACATTACAACTTTCTGTTAGCCAGTCTCTCTCATGCATGTGCTGTGCATGCCGATGGCCATGATGGCTGCAATTGCATGCTGCAGGCCAAACTGGGACATGGTGTGTGACAGTGTATGTATGTGCGAGCATGTGGAACGTCTGTGTGAGGAACGTCTGTGTATCATGCAGACTGACAAGACACCTTTTCAGACTGCAACTAGACTCCCCTGCAATCACCATGTCCAAGCACACCTACCATATGCAATTAATTAAGCTATTACTATATTTCATGGTTTAATGGTCATTAGGTTTACCTGTATGCATGTGTGGTGGCCTGCATTGAGATTCTTGGCCAACATCAGTAAATTGTATGCTTTAGTGATATATGCATATATGCACAGTAATCTGGGAGCGCTAGCCGGATCTAGCACTGCTGCTTCTGTTACGCAGGTGTATGCAGTTATGACCTCTTACACTGCAAGTCGCTCTGGACAAATGCATGACTGTTAAAAGAATGGAATGTTATGTGGTTATTGTGTGTGGTAGTGTGTTTGTGTGTATGCGTATAATCAGAGCACTCCAATATAAAAGCAGTGCAAAAGCCCTTTAGCTCTCCCACCGTCTACTGCTGCTGCAGCCGTTTCAAACAATACGGACCCCACATTCTTAATAGGGATGGGCAATGCTACTCTGGCAGCTGGCAAAATGTGTTAAATGAAAAGAATTGACATTAATCCAGAAATTAATGCATTTTATAACCAGCACTGCAAACCATAATACAAACACCCAGAGCATGATATGTGTAATACCCCACATGTGAAGATGGCACTCCTAAGATTTAGACAAATTAATCCCAATGTAGTAGCTCAGGAACTCCTGACCTGTTGAATAAGAGTACATGTACATTGGCAATACTGCCTTAGGATAATTGTTATCTATGAAATCAGTCAATAAACAAGCAAGTACAAGCACTCAGCCAACCCATCAGTTTGGCAAGTCAGAACATTTTTATCTTTGTCTGGAGAGTATAACCAGCTACTTCCATGTTCCATATATTGGTAAATACTTGTTGGTAATTACTTTACAACGCCAAATCGGAAGAACGGTATTGCTCAGCACCAGAGAATTTTTAAAAGTTACAACTAGCAACAAAGAAAATGCAACAAGCCATATTTGGTTAGGTGAGACTATGATAACCTGAATGTGGACCGAACTAAGTGCAGCGAATTCTACCTTTAAAACAATTAAAATTTCCTGAAACATCAATCGCCTTTCACAGTTTGTGTCAGTGAGACCCAAATATCTTGAAAACGAGGCAGGAGAAACATATTTGTAAGAACATATTAACATTAATCTATTCTAAAAGAAAAGTATTGGAGCAGCAAGCGGTGAGAGTTCAGGGGAGTCTGATTCTGAGTAGAAACCTGGTGAGAAAGGTGTGGCATCAGCATAAGAGAGACAAGAAACAAAAAAATTGACTAAAAGTCTAGAAGTGCATCCTGGTGGATGTTCAATTACTTCATAGGGGACTGTTTCTCATCCTCCACATAAGACAGAGAATGAGATTTAGGTGCTTTTTCTCACAGTGAGAGAAGACAGAGGGAGGAACCAAGGTAGAGGAAGAGGGAGAGAGAGGTACGAGGAGAAGGGCCAGGAGTCCGTGCCGCCACATACCGGCAGGACATTTCAGAGTAGGAGTTTCCGCGGACAGACCACAGCAGGTGAGTGTGGGGGGTCCAGAGCCCCTGGAGCAGAGGGGCTGAAACCCCTTCAGCACATACAGAGGAGCAGAAAGGGGCATAGTTTCAGGCGAGGTTGGCACAGGCTGAACTGTCCTTTACTTCCACCTCCCCTCTCCCCTCCACAAACTACGGGCATTCTATAACTTGAATGAGGTCAGACCTGGAGCGGGCTGTTGCTGCTGTGTTAGCGTGGCAGCCATGGCAACAGCCGCAGCGTTCGGAACACTGCTGAAGGGGGTGGGGCCAGTGGTGACGCGAGGGGCGCTCTGCCACTTCTGGCCGGCGGCACGTTTGGACTGGAAAACGTCAGTGGAGTCCTCCAGGAAAGCCTTCCTGTAGCCCAAGTACTGGTGTTTAAGGATCTGTGGGGTGCATTGAGAGAATAGAACATTAAACAAAAATTATTACGAAACACCATCAATGGCAACCCCTCAGAGCTCAAACACATGGATGCACACAAACCCAGGCTGCCAATTCACTTACTAAGGGCCACACAACACAAAATTCTCTCATCAGCCACAAAAAGTCTAAATTCAATGCTGTGGAAAGTTTAAATATCTACTGTAAACAGTCCAAGGCCTAAATATAATCAACATTGGCCCTCAACTTTAACAAATATTTAGAAGTAAAAATTTTTTTCACAGATAGATTTAGTTTTGCAGTTACTAAAACAGTTTGAGAAGGAAAACTAACAATTTAATTTACTTCTAAGCCAAGGTTTAGGACAACTGTTGATTGAATCCAAAGTCACCATTTAGTCACAATCTATACTGCCCCTCAGGGCAGTCTAAACCGCCCCTGAGGGCAGACTAAACCACCCCTGAGGGCAGTCTAAACCAGAGGGCAGTCTCAACCTCTACGAAAGTTCTAAATCTGTACTAAATCTGTTATGTTTGGTCTCATCCCTGCTCATGTCTACTTTTTAGTGGGACTCACCTTCACATTTTCATGCACCGACTGGAGCTGTGCAGCCAGAGCCACAAATGTCTGGTAAAGTTTTTGCATGGCCAGGGACAGATCTGTGTAAACACACAATAACAGAGTCAGTAAAGGGGTGGGTACTACTTTGGAACATGTGAGGGCAGAGGGGCTGGGATATGGCAGATGAGGTGGGTACTGGGGAATGTGTGGGGGCTGGTGTGTGTGCGTACATGGCGGGAATTCCGACACAGGACTGTAACTGCAAATATATTTAGAACAATCTCCTACATTAGTTTTGCATGAAGCGGGAAAAGTCCAATAATGCCACCTGCCATCCACAACTATAGACCAGTTTCTCTGCTCGCATTTCTAGGGAAGAAACTTGAGCATGTCATTTTCAAAATTCAAATTTCTATTTTCCTCACACAGAACAACCTGCGCGATTCCTTTCAGTATTACATGGGGACCGGCTGGCAATCCTCTCTGTCAATGAGGTCTGCAATGGGGATCTGCGGTACGGCCCTTATCTGGACTGCATATCCTATCCTGCTGGACATTCTTTCCAGGTCACAGTAGGGTGTCACAGTATCAGCACCCTGTAGACTCTCCACAGGGGCATCCCCCAAGGCTCTGTCCTTGGTCCACACCTCTTCTCCGTCAATGACAAATCTCTTGGTGCCATAAAGCTCACAGCTTTTATCTTTGCTGTGGCAATGGACTCTTTAACTCTACTTCCTCCCTACTGTTGGACCTATAGGTCTCTTGAACACATCTCAGCCTGTTTAACTGACATCTTCATCTGGATGGAAAATCACCACCTACGAACTCTGGTTCTAGCTCCAAATTGAGATGCTGCCGTGTATTTCCCCCGACAGAACGTTTCTCTCATCCTAGGCTACACCACTATGTCAAATTAATCTAGTGCCAAGAACCTAGGAGATGATGAATGCAACACTGCGAATGCAGCAGCACTGGGTCAGGCCTGCAGATTATTTCTGTAAAATATCAGGAGAATCAATCTGTCCCTCACCCCCTACTCAACCCAGCTTCTGTTTAAGGCTCTGGTCCTTTTACACCTGGACTACTATAACTCACTCTTGCCTTGCTGACCTCATCCAGAATGGCGTTGTTCCCCAGGTTTACAACCTCCTGAACACTCCACGTTAATCCCCTCCTCATTACCCTCCGCTGCCTATCCATGTTTGCTTACATCAATTTTAAAACCTTAATGCCACCCTACCACCAATGGGACTACCCCACACCTTCAAAAAATCATCGGATGCCAGCCTGACCCACCACGCTACAATCTCGGGACTCTGACTCCTCTCCCTCTCTAAGCCTGTACTTTGCCACATCAGAGGTGCGTTCAAGTTTAGCGAACAGAGGCGAATGTTTGTGGCGAACATGTTTTCTTTGAACAGTTCAATTTGAACAGCTTTTTAACGAACATTCCAAATTGTTTGCATTAAACATGAACAGACATGGCGACGAGGGTATTTGTACTCACAGCCGCTTCTGTGATCACCGATGATAAAAAAAATAGCTAGCTAGCGAACAATAATAACATTGGCTAGCGTTAGCAATAACATTATTGAAAAAACTGATCACACTGCGGCATCTTCAATTGAAATACCCATCTGGGAACATTTCCCTCAGTCCAGCATTCATTTTTGTTTGCCGCAATCTACCTTTTCAGACCGTTCGCGACAAACACAAAGCTAACGGAAAAAAGTTTGCAAACGTTTGCCTTGTTCGCTGAACTTGAACGCACCTCAGCTGTCTGGTTATGGTCTATTGGTGGTGGAATTAACTTTTCACAGCAGGTAGAACAGCAGAGATTTTGTCCATCTTCTGATGCAAACAGAAGACCCACCTCCTCAGACTCCATCTGGGCTCTTTCACCCTGACCCTCAGTAGAACTTTTACCCAGCCATGACACCTGATTTTGTGCATATTCTTTCTCAATCGTCAGAGCCTATGGTTCTTTGGTGTTGTTGACATAATGTAGTTCAATGCTCATTCAGGGACTTTTTTCTTGTTTGTGTAGATTTAAAGTTTAATGTTCAAGAGACAGTAGACAAGCTGTCAATCAAGTCTGCACATTTTGCACTAGCTGTCTCTTGCGAATATACTTTCTTCCTCTAGGAAATTACTGCAATTTAATCCCGGATCTTATTTTGCACTGTAAATCACTCTTGATAAATCTGCTAATTGGCAGTACAGTAATGTATTTAATACATTACTGTACTGCAATTTTTTCAATAAGTCCTAAAAAATAAATATAAATATGACCATATCTGGTGCATTTTGATATTATACACCAAATTGGATTCAAAGATGTGCATATATGAATGTTCTTTTTTGACTGTTGACATAAAATTTTGCCACAACAGAAATTCATTAACCTTTCTACCTTGCTAGGTGGCTTCTATATAAGCTAGACAATCAGGTGTCGTCCTCTCAAGTGTCCAGGACAGTCGACAAACCGGCAAGTCAGTGATACCGAATAGCAAGCCACACCAATTGAGGGTCCACATTACTAGTAAGGCAGACAAGGTTTAGAAACTAAATGGCTAAATTAGTACCAATTGTCTTCTACTGCAGATAAAAAAGCTGCTCAGTCTGTATTTCAAAAGTGAATTTTGAGTTGATGCCTCAAAATGTCCTTGTTAGCCTGGAGTGGAGCAACAGCAAAAGCAGTAATAGAGGAGTGTCTTACAAGATGTCAATGGACCCATCAACAGCATTAGCAGTCACCCAGTGGGTAGAGGAACACAACATTGATGTTATTCTATTCAGATGTCATGGGGACTAATGTGAGAATGATCTCTGCAATAACCAGGGTCCGTTTTAAAAAAAACTTAATCTGGATCACAAACGTACAAATAATAAAATACCGTTTTTTGCAATCCAGCATCGGATTGATCCAACTGATTTTGAGGTTTTTCCAAAGCTTTTTCCAAAAAGATAATTCTGATCCAGATCAAGATTCAAAATCAAGATTTCATTTAATCAACCTCTATGTTGCCATCTATTGGAACGAATAATAACAGCATGCTTTTTCAAGGGAAAATGAAAGAACCACTTAAAAATGTTCTTTTATCATCTATTTATTTGCACAAGTATACAGCAGAGAAATTTAACCCCTTTGTGCAGATGCTAAATTTGGCCAACCCTCTCCCATTTAGGAAGTGTTCTATTTAAGGCTTTAAAGGCCAGACGTGGGCATCACAGAGGCTTGGAAAAACAAGACACTTGCACCATTTGTAATACTTAAGTAACATAGATTAAATTCATAATTCAGATAGAAATAAAGTGCCACAAATGCAATTAAATTGCGTGATATGCTACTAAACCCATATAAAGCAAAATGTAAGCACTGTACTGTGGTGTCCCTTAGTGTCTCCAAATTTATACAAAATTACCAAATAAAGCATTGCTGTAAATCATAACATACTCATATATTTCACTGCAAATCAATTGGGACTCAAGAAACACAGTTTTCCAGGGTTCAGCATTATTGCTCGTCAGGCACAAGCAAACTTTATGATGGGAAAAGTGGAATGTGTTTTGCAGTTGTCCGATCGAACACATATAAAATCAATGTAATAAAAAATCAGTAATGTATCAGCAAATTAATTGACGTTGTAGCCTGTCTTAATTTGCAACCCGCAGTATGTTTGCCAGCTGTGTCTCCTTGCCTACCAAGGCACAGGTTGGAAAATACGGAACTGCATGAAGGCGCAGTTGTCATTAGCAAGCCTAGTGTCTCTATTTACCTCAGATGCGCGGTATGAGTAATGCGCTCCTGTAAACATCGTTAGCTCTGGAACATCTATTATCAACCGGGGGGGTTAGAGTAATGACCACCTCAAACCCTAAATTTAAAAAATATCTCTTCAATAGGGATGAACGTAGTTAGCTTTTAAAATCTAAGTCTCGTATAAATACACATAATAAATTGTCCAAATTAAAAAATTTAAAAAAACTTCATACATATACATTTCACAAACATATTGAAAAATAATGCAAAAACACTGTGACACTGTGGCAGACATACCTAAATATGTAATCACTCTTGTATGTTCTTTTGTACTCTACAGTAAGTAATCTTTTGTTGCATAGGGATGGGGCTACATTTTACTAATGTTACTATTTATGATCAATCCAAGAGAAATTTTATGTTCATCCTGCACATATCAACACAATAAATTTGAGTATTTCCCATGCCGTAAGTGAAAGGACAGCCAATGGAGATACCAATACCCCATATTGGATACAATATGATCACAACAGAATAATATTACACCATCAGAAAAATGTTGGCGATGTTCTTGCTTCACAGTAAACTGGTACATACATAAAATGACTGAGCCACATAAGAGCGCTTACAGTACAATATGTGAAATGCCAAAATTAGGGAACAGCCAATTCCTCTTGAAAGACACTCAATTTCACTGTGAGTTATATGAATTCAAACAAAGCAGGCCACTACAAGCCACTATGCTAACACTGCTCAGGGTAACAATGCCCCAATACTAACAGTTGTTATCCAGCCCCAGTACAAATATGCTGAGCATTATTAGCAAAGTTTAACAGTTGTCTTAAAAAGCAGTAACAAAAAAAATAAATAACCTAAATAACTGAAATGTTACAAGCAATAATATATACAGGCAGGTCCATAAATATTTGGACATTGACAAAGTTATTGTTATTTTAGCGGTCTACCACAGCATATTGGAGTTGAAATTAAATAATGAATATGAGCTTAAAGTGCAGACCTTCAGCTTTAATTTGAAGGTATTTACATCCAAAGCGGGTGAACGGTGTAGGAATTACAGCACTTTTTATAGGGTAAACGTCCCTATTAAGCCCACCAAATCCGCTTTTCAGACATTTTTAATGTATACTGCCCCAATTTAAGTGAGAACATTTTGGTTAAAATGAAAGTCTAATCTCTCATTTGGAGTGTCAGTAATTCATTTATACCAATTTCTAATGTTTTTATTTTTTAATTTGTCAAAATATGTCAAAAGTCTGGCATGGGCTTAATGGGTACCTAACGTACCCTTTAAGCCCACTTCATGATTTGTTGATAAATAAATATATATTTAAAAAATCTTAACAATACAAACCTGTTCTATTCAAATCTGTAATCTCTTAGCTCTCAATAGCTATTTTCATTTTGTCTCCACTCCTATCCTATGGCCTGTAAATGGCATTTGAAATAGGCATGACCAGCCTTTTTGCTGTGTTGTCAACACAGAAAAAGTTAAACTTACATGTCTTCTTTGGAATGTAGCCAAAAAACTATTTACGAACAAAATCAAAACTATAGTGGAAATTACTCTTCAATACTTCATCTTTCAATATGTGTTGTCATTTTGTCTGTATCTCTATCCTATGGTGTGCTGTTGGCATTTGAAATTGGCCAAAATTTCTGGTCCAGTCAGCTGGTTGAAAGTACAGGTGTTTTTATGAAGATTTCTGAAGACCGACTGACTGAACGAAAAACAATTTCAGGTTGAATACTAATGTTCTAGGGATAGTAAATGAGTCAATTTCAGGATTTACAATTAAACAATAACTTTTCAAATGTGAATCACATTAAGGATAGTAGTTTGAAAACATTGTAAAAACACATTTTAAAACCATTCAGTTCATTGTGGAGTAACATTAAAACATACAGTTCATTATGAGGAGACATCAGTCATAACATATTGAAGCTCATGTATCATTAGCCTATAACTGAAACAAAATAAACAAGAAAGATGTCAATATTTCTGCAATTTCTACTTTCTCCCAGACTAAACGTAGGCCTATGCTCTTTGAGGTGATTGTATCGTTTTAGTAAGGCTATCATTTGCTCCATGCTCCATCTTAGTAGTGTAACATAACATAGGTTATAGGGTGGTCTAAGCTTTATTTTATTTGTTTGTTTCAATCTTTTGCCCACGTTGTGGTTGTCTTTGTCTTATGCTAACAAGTCTTTCATGGCTTTCATCTTGTTTTTGTAGATTTTCAATGACCTCATGATTGCGCAAATAGAATGGTCCAGGTCCCTACAGCCCTGCTTTGCAGAGGATGAACTTGCGCTTCTATCATGCGTGGGCATGAACTGTAGTTCTTTGGTGTTATAGCCATCTTAAACTAAAACTCATCTGAAAAGTAAAGATTAAAAAATTATTGCTAATGTTAAGATAGAATACAGGCTTATCCAGAATGAATTGACGTATGCAATATCACTGATATTTAAATATGGGTATTAATTATCTGAATTATGGAGCTGATTCATCAGGTGAGGTCAAAATTAGGGAGGAAAATGGTTCAAAGGTCAAAAGGGAGAAAATCCCCATTGAAACACAGTAAAGTGGGCTTAATGGGAGCAGGTGGACTTAAAGGGAACATCAGTGAATTTATGGTTAAAGACAGAATATTTTATTCTACTCACATGACATTAAAAAAACAACTATATGAAATAAATCAATATGGTGCACTAACATAATATGAAAAGTATAAATTGATCATGTAGAGAAGTAATTAGCTATACTCATTTACATCCACCTCAGACAGTGTGATTTTTTTTTGCTAGAGTCCCCTTTAAGCCCACCAGGTAAAAATGTTAATTAAAAAATAAATAAAGATAAACATACACATTTATTGTCTATTTAACAGTATAATAATATAAACTGCATACAAAAATATAAACTATACATGCTTATCATGCTTTATGTCATTGCAATGAACAATACTATGTAGCTACTGTATTGATGCAGCATGTGGTCTGTTTGCTAGCGTGCTAAAACTCAAATTTTGATTTCAAAAGACACAATATTTCTAATTCAGGTAATATTCTAACATATGTCTCATTCAAAACACTAATCACTTAAATTTTGATAACAAGTGAGTACGTTCCAAAAACAGGAGTAGAAATATACAAAAAATGTTATTTTCTGAGGGTACCAAAATCACCTAAGTTTTTTTGCAACTTCTTCTGGGATCAGCAGGCACATGCCACACGTGCTTCGATAACTCAATATCAAAAAATGTGATTGACTTACAATAAAAAGTGTCATTTACGTAACAAGCAGCTTCATTTGAAAAAACATCAACAGCACAAAATGATGATGTAGTTTTTTTTGATTTGACTCAGAAGTTGCAAGTGGGCTTATATGGTACGTGGGCTTAATAGGGACGTTTACCTGTGGTCCCCCCCCCCTTTTAAGGGACCAAAGATAATTGGACAATTGGCTGCTCCGCTGTTCCATGGCCAGGTGTGTTATTCCCTCATTATTTCATTTACAAGTAAGCAGATAAAAGGTCTAGAACTGCTTTCAAGTGTGGCATTTGCACTTGGAATCTGTTGCTGTTAACTCTCAATATGAAGTCCAAAGGGCTGTCACTGTCGGTGAAGCAAGCCATCATTAGACTGAAAAAAAACAAAAAACCCCATCAGAGAGATAGCAAAAACATTAGGTGTGGCCAAATCAACTATTTGGTATATTCTTAAAAAGAAAGAATGCACTGGTGAGCTCAGGAACACCAAAAGGCCCAGAAGACCACGGAAAACAACTGTGGTGGATGACAGAAGAATACTTTCCCTGGTGAAGAAAAACCCCTTCACAACAGTTGGCCAGATCAAGAACACCCTCCAGGAGGCAGGCGTATCTGTGTCAAAGTCAACAATCAAGAGAAGACTTCACCAGAGTAAATACAGAGGGTTTACCCAGGGGTTAAACTGTGGGTGGACGGTGTCCACCCACCTTTGGTAAATAAATAAATATTACATTACATTACAGGCATTTGGCAGACGCTCTTATCCAGAGCGTCGTACAACAAAGTGTATAACCATAACCAGGAACAAGTATGACGAAACCCCTAGAGAGAAGTACCGCTCCAAGTGCAGGGAACAACCGCATAGTTCAAATTGGACCCTGAAGGTTAAACTGATTAACACTAACAACGAGAACGGCAACAACGCAGTCTATGGAGAAAATACAAGCAGTAGTTAAGACAGTTAATGCACCTAAGTCACCTACGAAACAGCTGCCTAGTTACAACCAAAATTACTAATGAAAACAGGTTGAGATAAATGATTAGTTTAAAGGAAAGTTTTGCGCCCCACCATAAATAAATAATTTTGACTGGCAGTTTTACAAATAACTATGACAATCCAGTCCATTTTTCGTATTCTCCAGTCCATGTCTTCCCTCTAGCCAGTTACTTGCTCAACCAATCAAAAATCCGAAGAAAAAAACTCAGGAGGAACAGTCGTTTATATAGCAGGCACAGAAAGAAAAATATCGTTGATTGTCTTGATTGTTGGAAGCGGACGCGGTAGGTAATTTCATTAACATGTAATTTCATCTATACAACATTTTAAAGAGAGATAAACAGCCCCCACGAATGCCGGCTATCATTAACGGCAACTTTTATTGCTTGAGCAAAATCAGCAGGTTGCTGGTCAGTAGCTAAGCTAGGATTGAATATTTCTCACATATATAACGTTTTATTCAGCAGCGAATGGTGAGCTGAAATTGGTGGGGCGCAAAACTTTCCTTTAAACAAATCATTTATCTCAACCTGTTTTCATTAGTAATTTTTCCTTTATTATCAAGCGTGCCAACGATCGGACTAATCAACTGGCAAGTAGCCTAACACACAGCATCTTCATACCGTGTTAGGGGGATTAAATGATAAATTCTATTTATCCATTAAAAATCCGTTTTAATCACCAAGTAGTCTACATTTAACAAACAAGATACACCAGTCTGTTATATCTACCGTGTTAGCTTTCAGAATAACCAGCGAAAACAAAACCTGCACTTCAATTTTGTTTACAGTCTACGCATTGCAGATATTTGCCATGAATTCGAGTGCAGAGAAAGAAGTACGTAACCACAAATAATGTTGATTAAAATGTGCACAATTTCGTACTGTAAATGAACATAAATGTAGGCTACAAGGCCTAGGCTATTCGCTAAAACTGCCTATTTGGGGAGAGCTGGCTATATATGATAGTATTGCTATTGAGTAGCCTATTTTGTGGATTAATTGCACTGATACTCAAGGAAAATCGGGAAGATTCCGCCACTGCTTAGTGATTAAAATTGATTTTTCTAAATCGCATTTATCATTTAATCTCCCTAACACAAAATAAATGCAAAGAAGCTGTGTGTCCCTTTCCAAATGCTTAGTCAGATCGTTTGCATGCTTGTTAGTCACTGAAAATTAATTAAAACAGTTTGAGATCAATGATTAGTTTAAAGGAAAGTTTTGCGCATCACCCATTTTCAGCTCACCGGTTGCCGCTGGTTTTATTTTGTTTAAATTCGACAGTTTAAGAAAGACGGATAAAGGAGGAAGAAAGGGAGGACAAAAGAGGAGGATGACCGATTATTTCCGTGGGTAAAAAAATTCTCAGCATTAATGACACTCAATAAACTTGAAATATTTTAAGTAAAAGCTTGCATCAATAGTATATTCTTTTTAACCTCTTAGCGCAAAGCCCCTAGTGGTGGGCACGCCCGCGTGCCTAAATTACTAAACTCAAACATTCGGTGCTACTGCAACCAAAGTATGAGATGAAAACAGAAACGCGTTGTTTCCGTTTCATTAGTAGACGATACATGACAACTATGCCGAAAACGGAGTTTCGCAGCCCCACCATTGTCGCTCCCGTCGTTCATTTAACACACACCCCCTCCCTGCAGTCTCATCTAAAAAACACCCCCCACCCTTGACATAATGGACAATATTGTCTATCTTGGCATTCATAAAAATATTCTTTCACCACTAAAAAATCGTATTCCGTCATAGCAACAAGATAAACCCGACAATAGCCCTAAGATATGCCTATACAGCAGTGAAAACGCTGCTCACTGAATAACGAAATAAACGAGAAAAAGTTTTTAAAAATGATACCATGTCATTCTACAGTCAATATCTGGGACTAAATATTGAATAAATATAAAACCTTATTGGTTTTACGTGTAGAGATGTCCCTTTTGAGACTGCGTGGTCATATATTGTCTTGGACAATCCGTTTGGGAAATATAGGCGCATCTGTGACGCCTGGGTATCTTCCAAAATAGCTGTGCGTAACACCACACCTGTTGTTTACGGCGTCGTCGCCCTTTTTAGTACAGTCTGACTAGATTTACAATTCATTTATTCGGTAGGCGAGAGTATAAGCTTTCTAACGATGTATAACATGTCTAATTCTGCTTTCGGAATAGCGTTTTATAGGTCAGCGTAACAGAAAATATTCTTAGCATAGCATTCACTTACGCAATCACACTCTGTTAGCAGACAAATACGATGCACCTAACGAAACATGTTCAAGGATATTTCGTAATTTCTTGGAAAATACTATTATTATTGAGGACTTCTGAACATAGCTAAGCCATATGTTTGCTGATAGACCTAGCTGACATCGTTTTCTGGAGCAAAACAGAAGCGAATAGAACAATATAATTGATACTGTCTCTCTGTCTCTATCTACTGAACATAGAGGAGATTTCACCATTGCTATGTAAGTATTATCGTTCAAAATATTTCGGTTATATACGTTCTTTTTGAAATTGAGTATTTTTAAATAGGTTAGTGGTGTTATATAATGTAAATATTTCACACTGTAATGTAAGCGTTAGACGGAAGTGTAATAGTTTTTGTGAAGCATGCAACAGTGATGACGTCAGAGCTGGAACATTGCCAAAACGTGGTGGACGGGTGAAAATTGTTTTCATGTTGTCTCATCCCCATACAATAAAACATACGAGAGTACAGAGTATAGAAATACACACGAGTTAATTATTACATATTTAGGTACTGTACCGCATTGTGTGACAATGTTTTTGCATTATTTTTTTAATCTGATAGCAATGTTTCATCTTAAACCCTCATAAGGGGCTCATTTATATGCTTTATAATGGACAAAAAACATTTTATTCAATTTTGGAGAGATTTTGGATACGTTTCTGGACACCTAGCTATTTTAGACCACTGTACTGACTGAAAGCTTGTAATTCCCATTTGAAAATTATGCAACAGTGATTTTCTTGAGTCAAAACAGTTGATTTGTAGTGAAATACATGGATATGTTATGATTTACAGCAATGCATAATTTAGACATTTTGGATAGATTTGGAGATGCTGGGTACACTGCTTAGTTTTTGCTTCATACATCTATAGTAGTTCTACATATCCACCCTTAGATTTTATGAACTTGTGGTCAAGAAGTTTTTGACCTAGCACATGTAGTTTAACCTCCTGCATATATTCAATCTCGCAGTATTTCATTGCGAACTTAAAAAGTGCAAATTTATTTTGGATTTTTTGTCAAAACAATTGCATCTGTGGCACTTTATTTCTTCCAAAATTATGAATATAAACTAATCTGTGTTAGTATTGTAAATTGTACAAATGTCTTGCTTCATTTAAGCCATTTTTCAAGTCTCTGTGGTGTTCACGTCTGGAGTTATAAAGCTTTAAATAGGGTACCCCCTAAATGGGCAAGGATTGGCAAAATTTGGCTTGTGCCTTAAGAGGTTAAAACACTGTTTTCCTTAATTACAATTATGTGCACAACACATTAAAGATACAACTATTTTGAGTTGAGACATTCTTTGGTTTGTACCTTATTTCACCCACCTCCCACCGGATCTCAGGGTCCACCCACCTCCCAAATCCCAATTTAACCCCTGGGATGTAAACCGTTGGTAAGCCTCAAAAACAGGAAGACCAGATTCAAATTTGCCAAAAAAACATCTACAAAGCCTGTACAGTTCTGGAACAACATCCTATGGACAGATGAGACAAAGGTCAACTTGTACCAGAATGATGGGAAGAGAAGAGTATGGAAAAGGGAAGGAAGTGCTCATTATCCAAAGCATACCACCTCATGTGTGAAGCATTGTGGAGGTAGTGTTATGGCGTGGGGATGTATGGCTGCCACTGGAACTGGTTCCCTTGTATGTATTGATGATGTGACTGCTGACAAAAGCAGCTGGATGAATTCTGAAGTGTATAGGGCTATATTATCTGCTCAGACTCAGAAATGCTTCAAAACTTATTGGACGGCGCTTCACAGTGCAGATGGACAGTGACCTGAAGCATACTGTGAAAGTAACCCAAGACTTTTTTAAGGCAAAGAAGTGGAATGTTCTGCAATGGCCAAGTCAATCACCTGACCATGCATTTCACTTGCCGAAGGCAAAACGCCCCAAGAACAAGCAGGAACTGAAGACAGCTGCAGTAGAGGCCTGGTAGAGCATCACCAGGGAAGAAACCCAGCATCTGGTGATGAGTATGGGTTCAAGACTTCAGGCAGTCATTGACTGCAAAGGATTTGCAACCAAGTATTAAAAATGACGATTTAATTTATGATTATATTAGTTTGTCCAATTACTTTTGAGCCCCTAAAATTGGGGTGGGGGGGTGGGGGCTATGTATAAAAATGGTTGCAATTCCTACATTGCTCATACAATATTTTTGACAAAACCCTTAAATTAAAGCTGAAAGTCTACACTTAAATCACATCTTGATTGTTTCATTTCAAATCCATTGTGGTGGCGTACAGAGCCAAAATGATGAAAATTGTGTCACTGTCCAAGTACTGTACATCTTCGCCACGTTTGTATGTATCCTCGCTAGACATCATGCTTTCTCCTCCTCTTCTGTCCCACTCCACAAAATTCATGCCAGCATGGCGAGAATTTTGTCTCGCCACGCAGATGTGGCAAAATCAGTCAAATTCTACAAAAAAAAACAATTATGCCTCAATGAGTGCTAGTATATTATTGCGTAAGATTATGATTGACTATGATTGACTACTACATTCCACTTCTTTGCCTTAAAAAAGTCTTGGGTTGCTTTCACAGTATGCTTCAGGTCACTGTCCATCTGCACTGTGAAGCGCCGTCCAATAAGTTTTGAAGCATTTGGCTGAGTCTGAGCAGATAATATAGCCCTATACACTTCAGAACTCATCCTGCTGCTTTTGTCAGCAGTCACATCATCAATACATACAAGGGAACCAGTTCCAGACATACCACCGGAAAGCTTTATCAATCAGACCAGAATTAACTGAAAAGAGCTACAATGGCATAACAAGCAAGTGGGTTGTTTTTAGATGTGTTTATTTTTTAAACTGATTGTTCAAGACAATGACTTCTGAATCTTAAAAGGGACATCCCTACATGTAAAATGAATGGTAATATTGTACATTCCATAATTAGTTGTGGATACTGATAGTAGAATGGCATGGTATAATTACAGAAGAACTGCTTTTATTTATTTTGCTATTCAGCGGGGCAGTGCTTTTCACCGTTGTATTGACATACCTTCAGTCTACTGTTGGCTTTATCTTGCTATAACAAAATACAAATGTTTTTATGAACTCCCAGATAAACTCTACTGTCCAGTGTGTCATACTTGGGGGCTACAGTTGCAGATGAGACTGCAGGGAGGGGGTGCTTGTTCAAGTGATGACGTACACGACAATGGTAGCATTTATAAACTCTGTATTTGGCGTAGTTTCCAAGTATCATCTACTAATAAAGCTAGGACACAGAGCTTGTTGTTTACACTCATAGTTTGGTTGCAGATGCACTGCATGTCTCAGTTTGCATCCCGGCCACTAGGGGACATGTGTGAAGGGGTTAAAGACAAAAATCAATGTCTCCTTGAATGGGGAAATCAATCCAAACAATATTCCCCAGTAAAACTTTACATTTAGTTAGCAGCTTTACCTACATAGTTAAATTGTAACTAATTTGGTAACAGGAGGTTATTACTGCGTAACTGCAATGAAGGTAACACAGAACAATAGTTAGTGGAATTCTTAATTACATTGGAATAAATGCCAGTCCTGGTACATGTCTCCTGCTAAAATGAAACCATTCTGTATCATGAAGAAACATCCTGAAATTAACAGGCAAGGTTTGTTTAGTATCATGAAGATATGGCCTATGAGCATTGCCTCTGGGGGATCAGAACTTCATTTAGCAGTTTGGGAAAACCCAATTTTCAGATTTAATCCAATTTGATTACTGTTAACCTGTCAGAGTAGTTTTGAAAAACTGGCCCCACATATGAACCTAAAAGAGGGAGTAGGTGATAGCGGGGGGCTCTATTACTAGCGGGGTAGACAACATAGTCGGTTTGCAAAAAAATAATCCCGTATGGTGTTGCCTGCCTGGTACCCAGGTAGGAGATTTCCAACCCTTGCAGGAATTGGATCTTGCCCTTGACCCTGAGAGTGGGAGCGTGCAGACAAGCTTCTGGCTAGAGTGGGAAAAGACTGAGTGGTCATGGTTCACGTAGGAACCAATGAAATAGGTAAGGGCCGGTTTGAGGTCCTGCAGGACAAATTTGTGGAGCTAGCAGAAAAGATTAGGAGCAGAACCTTCACAGTAGTTTTTTTCTGGAATACTACAGTTACCACATGCAAGCAGAGGGAAGCAAAGTTTCATTTGGAGGCTTAACACATGGTTACAAACCTGTAGGAAAGAAGGCTTCAGGTTTATGGGGCACTGGAACTCCTTCTAGAACAGTGGTGACCGGTATAAGCGTCATGGGCTGCACCTGAACTGGAGGGCTACTGCTGCACTGGGCCAGCGTATGCTTAGGGTAGCACAAGATTATTTAAACTAGGGACTTGGGGGGCAGGGAGGTCAGAGTAAAAAGGGTAGGGAGGTGCAGACTGTCCGGATGGAAGCTGTCAAGTTCTAAGAATATTGTGAACACCAATTAAATCTTTTTTAGGCAAAATGGTAGTAAGGGTGGCTTGGGATGGCAAGGGGTGAGGGAACAGGAGAGGATGTGTACAAGTACTATTCTGAAATGTATTTGGTCACATTTTTGGAACTTGAGGCTGCTATGGATAGTGGAGGCTATAACATAGTTAGGATTACAGAGACATGGCTTGGGGAGAAGGATGGGGATGGATATAATGTAGAGGGGTACAAACTAATTAGTAAGGATAGGTCCAGAAAGAGAGGTGGGGGTGTAGGTCTCTATGTAATGGCCAGAATTTTTAATTCTAGATAAGCCAATTTTAACAAGATGCAAGCAAATTTAAGTAATATTGGCTGTGTGCAACTTACGATATGATATACTTAAATTTCCAAAAAGCATTTGATAAGGTCCCACATGAGACTTGTTAGTAAAACAAAGACAGTAGGAATTATAGGAAGTATTTCGCAGTGGATTCAGAACAGGACACAGGGTAGAACACAAAGAGAAGTAGAAGGAGGGATATTATCTAAGCAAGGGAACTGTGAAAAGTGAAGTCCCACAAGGATCGGTGCTGGGACCACTGCTTTTCCTCATTTATATCAATGACCTTGACAGGGACGCACAAAGTATATAGTCAGTTTTGCAGATGATACAAAACTGGGAGGCCCAGCTAATAGTTTTAAATATACTAAAGTAACTCAAGCAGATTTAAACAAAATTCAGAAGTGGGCGGAAACCTGGCAAATGAAATTCAATACAGCCAAATGTAGTTCTGCATGTGGGAAATGAAAACATTAAGCAGGATTACTTGATGGGAGAAACAAAATTGGAGGGTGCTCAATTTGAAAACTATCTTGGAGTAATGGTTGATCAAATACTTTCAGGTTCAAGGCACTGTGCTGTAGCAGTAAAAAAGGCCAACAGGATGCTATGATATATAGCCAGAAGTATTGAACATAAATCCAAGGAAGTTATACTTATCTTACACAATACATTTGTTAGACCAAACTTGGAGTATTGTGTGCAGTTTTTGGGACTGTACTACAAGAAAGATATAGAAGCTCTGGAAAAGGTTCAAAGAAGAGCAACCAATTTGATTCCTGGTATGAAAGATAAAAGCTGAGTAAAGCTTAAGCAGTGTACCCAGCATCTCCAAAGCTACCTAAAATGTCTAAATTATGCACTGCTGTAAATCACAAGTATTCAAGTATTTCACAACAATACTCAAGAAACTCACTGTTGCATCATTTCCAAGTGGTAATTACAAGCTTTCTGTCAGTACAGTGGTCTAAAACAGCTAGGGGTCCAGAAACATATCCAAAATATCTCCAAAAAGGAATATAATGCTTTTTGTCCATAGTAAAGCATATAAATGAAGGTTCAAGATGAAACATTGATACCAGATTTAAAAATAATGCAAAAATATTGTCACACCCTGCTGTACAGTGCCTAAATGTGTAATAATTAACTCTTGAATGTATTTCTATACTCTGTACTCTCGTATGTTTTCTTGTATGGGGATGGGACGATATGAAAACAATTTTCAACTGTCCACCACATTTTGGCAATGTTCCAACACTCTTGTCATCACTGTTGCATGCATCACAAAAACTATTACACTACTAACTAACGGTTACATTACAGTGTGAAATATCCACATTATATAATACCACTAACGTATTTAAAGACACTCAATTTCAAAAATAATGTGTATAACCAAAATATTTTAGCAGTACTTACATAGCAATGATGAAATTTTATCTGTGTTCCGTAGATAGAGACAGAGACAGTAAATCAACGATACAGTTCAATCCGCTTCTGTTTTACTCCAGCAAACGATGTCAGATAGGTCTATCAGCAAACATATGGCTTAGCTATGCCCAGAAGTCCTCAATAATAATAGTATTTTTCAAGAAATTACGAAAAATCGTTGACAACGTTTCGTTAGGTGCAGCGTCTTTTACTGCTACCACAGAGTGAATGCGATGATAAGAAGATTTTCGGTTACGCTGACCTATAAAATGCTATTCCAAAAGCAAATTTAGACATGTTATACATCGTTAGAAAGCTTATACTTTCACATACAGAATAAATGAATTGTCAATCAAGCCACACTGTATTAAAAAGGGTGACAACGCCGTAAACGACACATGTGGTATTACGCACAGCTATTTAGGAAGGTACCCAGGCATCACACATGCGCATATATTTCACAAACGGATTGTCCAAGACAATATATGACCACTCAGTCTCAAAAGGGACATCTCTAAGGTTGTGATAAAGCCAACAATAGCCAAAGGTGTGCCAGTACTGCTGTGAAAAACGCTGCTCACTGAATAACGAAATTAAAAAGATACCATGTCATCCTACAGTCATGGTATCATTTTTATTTTGTTATTCAGTGAGCAGCGTTTTTCACAGCAGTACTGGCACACCTTTGGCTAGTGTTGGCTTTATCTTGTTGCTACGACGGAATACAAATTTTTGAGTGGTGAAAGAATATTTTTATGAATGCCCAGATAGACAATATTGTCCATTATGTCATGGGTGGGGGGGTGTAGTTGCAGATGAGACAGCAGGGAGTGGGTGCGTGTTAAATGAACGACCAGAGCGACAAGTGGCGCTGCGAAACTCCGTATTCGGCATAGTTGTCATGTATTGTCAACTAATGAAACTAAAACAAAGCGTTTCTGTTTTTAACTCATACTTTGGTTGCAGTAGCACTGAATGTCTGAGTTCAGTAATCTCGGCACGCCGGGGTGCCGACCACTAGGGGCTTTGTGCTAAGAGGTTAATGCAAAAATTCAGGTAATTCTTGCAACTGTATATGCGCCCACCTCACACACCAATGGTAACTGGAATTAAAGCCGCAAGCGGCGTTGGGAGGGGTTCAAGCATTGGCACCATCGCACCCCCTATTGAGCGATTTTAAAATGGCTTTGTCCCCATGATCATATACCTTCACCCAATATATCTACTGAACATCATGATGATTGTATAGAAAATGGATGACTTATGGCCAATTTTGTGCTAAGAGACGCTGTCGAATGACTTAGTTGCGTCGCCATGGATGTGTCCTGGTCGCTTCCCGTAAAGGCCTTTACTATGTCGTAACACTTAGATGAGATGTTGTAACACTTAGATGGGATGTCGTAACACATATATGGCCCGGCGTGTATGTACAGTTGCAGCGGTTCCATGCCGCAACTAAAAAAGGTGTCACACTAGTGTTGTCACGATACCAAAATTTTGACTTTGATACCAATACCAGGTTTAGTATCACGATAATTGATACTGAAACGATACAGATTCAATACTCGGTACCTAACGATACTGAAATTACCTTAATAGATGAGAAACGTAATGTCCACAAGGGTTGACCTCATTTTCGAATTCATGGTTTATTAACAACCTGGTTCATTAACAACCTTTAAGTTGAAGCCTCTTCAACATATTTAATATGCATAGGCCTATAGTGTTACAACACTGAACAATAGAGAAATATGTTAAATATATTTCAAAAATTAAACAGTTGTAAACTAAATAATCTTTAAAACAGGTCTTTCACCTTTAAATAGATTTAAAAACAGCATATTTTAATAACAATACAGCATCTATCTATAATAAAGTATTTCCAAATTGGAACACCTATTGCTACTGAAGTGAACTGAGTCAAAGCTTGCCCTGTATCAAGGAGCTGAGTGCACAAGCGCAAGTCACCTCACTTGGCAACCTTAGTTGCTACTGCCTTCTAGCGAAGATTCTGACAAATTACACTTTTCATCTTCTCAATCAGTAATGCGGGAGACAATTTTCCCTGGCTTTTACATTTGACGCAAAACTACCGAACGTCGGGAAATTCTAATACCAAACCGTTTCTTTTTTTTTTTTTTTGAAGTACTGAAAAAATGCTGAAGTGTCGGCGTACTGTGCAACACTACATCAGACACAAACCTATGCAAATCCATGGCTCAGCTTAGCAGAGAATGCACATTTCAGAGCGCCTCAGAGACAGATAGAATAATAACACATGAATACACATTTCAAGAATAAATACGACATTGAGAAAAAACGAAACAAAAGACGAGATATCAAGTCGGGACCTACGCGCAGAGCAGCCTACCGTTTTATTCATGTAGACACTGGCATATAAAAATTTTTTAGGTTACGCTGACATATAAAACGCTATTCCAAAAGCGAAATCAGACATGTTATACATCGTTAGAAAGCTTATACTCTCACCTACTAAAAAAACCTAATAAATTAATTGTCAATCAAGCCAAATTGCACTAAAAAGGGCGACAACGCCGTAAGCAACAGGTGTGGTATTATGCACAGCTATTTTTGAAGATAGCCCAGGCGTCACAAAAGCGCGTAGCCTATATTTCACAAACGGATTGTCCAAGACAATATATGACCACTCATTCGCAAAAGGGACATCTCTACGCGTAAAACCAGTGGTAAGATCGTATATTTATTCAATGTTTAGTCCCAGATATTGAATGTAGAATGACATGGCATAATTTTAAAAAACTTTGTCTCGTTTATTTCGTTATTCAGTGAGCAGCGTTTTCACTGCTGTATTGGCATATTTTAGGGCTAATGTCGGGTTTATCTTGTTGCTACGGAATATTACATGACATTACAGGCATTTGGCAGACGCCCTTATCCAGAGCGACGTACAACAAAGTGTATAATCATAATCAGGAACAAGTGTGTCGAAAACCCTAGAGAGAAGTACCGTTCTAAGTGCAGGGAACAACCGCATAGTTCAACTTGGACCCTGTAGGTTAAACTGATTAACACGATCACAAACAAGAACAGCAACAACGCAGTCTATGCAAAAATACAAGCAATAGTTAAGACTAAGTCACCTACAAAACAACTACCTAGATACAACCCTAAGCTTACAGTCAATTTAGAGATTAAATCGAGAATACGATTTCTCTCAGCATAATGACGGATTTAAAGACTAAACGAACTCACCCGATATTGTCTTCAAATGGACCGTATTATTTATTTAGACATTGGCAGACTACAGCATAAATTGCGTCTTTTGTTCATATTCAATATTAGTAATTGCAGCGAGAAACTGCAGCTGTAGGTCGTTATGTTATGGAAGCAATGGAACGAAGCGGACTATATATGTATAGGGCTACCGTCATTGTTTCATTATATCAGCGTGTTTTCGCGCGTTTGCACAGAAACTCAGAACCTATCAATAAAATGGTTTAGCTATTTCTCGGCATAATGACAGATTCAAAGACTAAACGAACTCACCCGATACTGTCTTGAAATGGATGCAGGCTCAAGAAAAGTAATTATTAATCCTCTCAAAAAGCTTTTATTTGGTAGCCCTGGTAGCCTAGCATGCACTCTGGCTGGCACTGTCTTCTATTGCTTCCCCGACAGTCAGACCGTCCCCTCACTGATAAAAACTAGACCCTACGGTGTCGGATTACTTGCGTCGCCATGGATGTCGCTTGCCGTAAAGAAGTTTACTAGATGTCGTAACCGTTTAGATTTGGAGCCACAGCTCTTCCGCACCCCACCTAATAAAAACGGCCAAATGGCGGTCAAATAATATGGCGGACATAGGTAGTCCCAATGACAAAGTTGTACAGCACGTTCAGATGCATATGTCAATGAAGTTCTGAGTTGATCGGACTTATGGTGTAGGAGTTATGGCCTTTTACGCAAAACCCTTTGTTATAGCGCCACCATCTGGCCGACATAGGTGATTTTTAGTGCCTGAGTAGTGGAGGGCCATAGGAACCAACCTGCCAAATTCGGTCACTTTAGGACTTATGGTTGCTGAGCCTCAGACACTTTTAGCGGAGAAAAATAAGAATAATAATAATAATAATAATAATAATAATAATAATCCGAACAGATACAATAGGGTTCCACCAGCTTCGCTGCTTGGACCCCTAAATATTATGTTGGAAGGCTGGATATGATGGGTTAAGATGCCCTAAACAAAAATCCATGTGCAGTGGTTGTTGCTGCAGTTGTGTTAAGCATTCATAAAGAAGACACAAAGAGGCCGCATGTGCTTGCTATGCATGTTTTCTTTACTAAGATCTGGCACTGTGCAACCTACACATGTGTCCGGGAAGCAACACATACTCCCCTTATATATCCACACAGAACAGCTGCTTAATTGAAATTGCTAAAAATCCAAGAATACATTTCACTGATCTAAAACAGCCATGCACAGGAAATCCGGTGTAGTGCCAGTGTGGTAAACTATTCAATGGCACATACAGGTACTACTGGTCATTCAAGGTTGCCCCCCCCCCACAGAAAAAAACTTTATGTTGCCGTTTCCATTATGTGTTCACTACCCATACGCAGAACACAATATGTAACTTTTGATATGCTGGTGGTGTGTATGTGGTCATGCTGTACCTTGAGGTGTGATGTTGGGGCCATTGCCCTGAGTTGTCAGGTGATTCTCCAGCTCCTCAATTTGCTGGCGATACTGTTGCAGCTGCACCTCAAACTGACCAATCAGGGCTCTGAAATAACTACAGCACAAACAAACAGGGCTCTGAAATAACTACAGCACAAACAAACAGGTCTGAAATAACAATAGCACAAAGAAGGAGGAGAGAGAAGTGAGGAAGGGAAGAAAGAAAGGCCACAGGGTAGTCACTCACTCTGAGGGTGCAGTGTTTTCATGCTGGAGTCCTGGGGGGGTTTTCTGTGTGCGTATGGCAATATCTGCATTTTTCAGCTCCTGGGTAGAGAGGGAAAGTAAAGCAGACTTTCACAATTTCTACAATACAAGCTTGAACTGTTGATGCATTCACATACAAACTAAAGAGGAACACTACAGCCTTTGCCCCTGTTAAAAAACAGTCGGTCAAAAACAAGTATTAATCACAAAAACTGTTTTAAGTGAAATGTTCACATTTGCTGAAAGCCTCAAAAGACAGAAAATGAAAATGATCAGCCCTAATGCTAACATCAGCCGGCTCTCCATCAAGGTGTATCAGCACAGATCTTTGACAACTGCTACAGCTTATTAATTTAGCTATTAGCCCCACCCCCAAGCCCAATATAAAATGACAGAATTCGGTCCAGAAGCGACCCAAACTGTCAGGTTTTGGTCGAAGTTTATCAGGCTCAGGTGAAAGTTAAAAACTCTAGTAAGCCACTTTACCCATATATTTTTTTACAGTCTATGGTCCATACAATTTAGCTAGCAACAGGAAGGAGCTACTAGTTACAAACAGGTCAGGAGTTTATGAAGGCCCTCATCAGTTTGTATGTAACAGTGTTCAGTACCTGAGCAGTCTCCATCTTCAGTTTGTTGATGGCAAGGCTGTTTCTCTGCAGGGTGCTGGCACTGACAGACAAAAGCTGCTTCAGACTCTTAATGTCATCCTGCACCTTTAGCATGGCCTTTGAGGACATCCTGCTGATCTCCTCCTCAACCTGCTTCTGCTCCTTTACAAACTTCCTGTAAACCACAAAAAACACAGTCATACAGCTTACCAGCCAAAGCCAGCCTCTCGACCACATACTGTAGTTTCACTGGACACTTACTGGAAATTTTCAACATCCTGGCAAATGAGGGTTGGGAGATTGTCATCCTTCAGAGCCTTGCTGTCCCTGAGGGAAGAAACACAGGAAGGGAAACAGAAAGAGAGAGAAAGGAGGAAAAAAAGGGAGGGGAAATATGGAGTGTCAGAACGAGCACTCAGTGTAAGTGCTTGTTCTGTGGGTGTGCGGGGTTCTGAATCTATGGGTGTGTAGGGTTCTGATTCTGTGAGTACCTGGGGTTCTCATTCTGTGGGTGCTTGGGGTTTTGATTCTGTGGCTGTGTGGGGTTCTGAATCTGAGGGTGTGTGGTGTTCTCAATCTGTGGGTGTGTTGGGTTCTAATTCTGTGGGTATGCGGGGTTCTGAATATGGGTGCGTGTGGCACAGACAGTGTATGCATGCCCATTGTGGGTGTGCATGGTACGGACTACGTGTGGTACTCGGCATGGGCAGTACTTACTCTGGTCTGGCCCCAGAGGATTTGTTATTCTTCTCTGAGGAGCTTAAGTCAATACCACCAAGACCCACACTGGTGGAAGCTGGAGGGGCAGTAGAGGTGGAAGTGGAGATAAAAGATCCCATACCTAGCCCTCCAAGAGCTGGCTGTCCCAAAGCTGCAACAAAGAGCAGCGAGACATCAGAAACACACACACACACACACACACGCACACACACACGTGTAAGTGTAATGAGTAATAGTTCCTCACTAGCATTAGCTGTGTTAAAGAGGTTGGAGCCCATTCCAGAGGTGGAGCCCAGCATGAGCCCAGAGGGGGCGGTGGCAGAAGTGGCGGGCGTGGCCCCCAGGGAGAGCGAGAAGCCGATAGAGCCAGCCTGGGGAGCTGGGGCAATGGAGGTGAGAGCGGTACCGAGGGTCAGCCCCGTGGGAGCAGAGGAGGCGGTGAGTGAGAAGGGCGTAGCTGAAGCAGCTGGTTTTCCGAAACCCAGGAAGCTGTTGCTGGCGGTGGTAGTCGCAGCTGGAGCCCCTGATGTATAGACAATACATGAACCTCTTTGAATTCATAAACAGTCAACTATTGTGCACAGTAAAAACTACTTTAGACTACAGAATGGGTGAAGCTACAATGAGCTGCCAATCACCGAATACAAACAATTTTCTATCCTCAACAAAGCGCAATGGGTTTGTTGACATCCGTGAGCATTTACCACCTACCACCATTTTGGGTTTAATGAAGCTACCTGCCCAATCACACCTATTTTAGAGAAAAAGCCCCTGAGAGCATGTTCTGACAGTAAATCATCCTATCTGGAAACAATGAAACACAACAAAACAAAACAAAACATAAACACTCACTTTATTAGGTACACCTGTTCAACTGCTCATTAACACAAATATCTAATCAGCCAATCGTGGCTGCAACTCAGTGCATTTAGGCATGTAGACATGGTCAATACGATCTGCTGAAGTTCAAACCAAGCATCAGAATGGAGAAGAAAGGTGATTTAAGTGACTTTGAACGTGGCATGGTTGTTGGTGCCAGACGGGCTGGTTTGAATATTTCAGAAACTGCTGATCTACTGGGATTTTCACGCACAACTATCTCTAGGGTTTACAGAGAATGGTCCGAAAAAGAGAAAATATCCAATGAGCGGCAATTCTCTGGGCGAAAATGCCTTGTTGATGGCAGAGGTCAGAGGAGAATGGCCAGACTGGTTTGAGCTGATAGAAAGGCAACAGTAACTGAAATAACCGCTCGTTACAACCAAGGTACGCAGAAGTGCATCTCTGAACGCACAACACATCGAACCTTGAAGCAGATGGGCTACAGCAGCAGAAGACAACCCAGTAGCAAGGTGTACCTAATAAAGTGGCCGGTGAGTGTCTATATAACACAAGGCTTCTTTACAGTTAATTTAGTTTTCCTGACAACTGAAAATGTCTCCATTACAAGGTGGCCTTTAGAAAGAGCATGTTTTAATGCATCAACCAGCTCTGAAGCTTTACAATCAGACCTGCATACAGAAGGTACAGTAGTTCAATGAATGCAAAAATTCTTATTCACCATCCTTGAAAGCAGGCTTGGGCCAGTATGAGATTCTGACATAACGGTAGCCTTGGCCAAAAATATCATGGTTTCAGAGTACAGCACATCTTTAAAATGTGTTACTGTAAAATCAACAGGCAAAAAATAAAATCGAAATCTGTCTTCCCCGTTGAACAAAATGCATTTTATTTTCAAAGAATATATAGAACATTAAGAACATTAATGGCCATTATATATTGATAATTAGAACATAAATGAATTGTTTACTGAACTGCAAATAAAACACTTCTAAATAAAATTAAAATACATTGATTTTATTAAAATAATGCAACATTCGCCCTGAACAGTGAAATTAAAAGATCTTTTATTATCAATGCATGTCTATGCTTGGTTTGCAGTGGAACAAAACAAAAAAGTTGTGAAAATAACTGAATTCATGCTTATTCTACAAAGACATTCTAAAATAGCTTGGACAAAATTATTGGTACCCTTTAGAAGTTATAAGAAATAATTGATTCGTAGTGATACTTTAAGCAGACTATTGTGTTTTAATTAGTATCACAGGTGTTTTCAATCTTATAATCACTTATGCAGCCAGTTTAAAAGGAGAAAATTACTCACTCTGCTGTTTTGTGTCTCTGTGTGCATCACATTGAACATGGAAAACAGAAGGAAAAGTAGAGAGTAGGGCTGTGCCTGACTCAAAATTTTCTTAGTTGAATTGGATTTGGCAGTTCAATATGACGATTCGACGATTCATTTTATATATTAAGGGTTATAAGACTTTCTGGCAAAATAGTACATTGGCATGCATTTCAGTGGGGATTTAGACCACGTTAACATAGTCAAATGCAACAGAGTCACATAAACATTTTTTTGAGCATTTAAAATTAATAAATCCGTTAAGACAACTGCATATGATGCCAGATGGCTGATTTGAATTGCAATGCATTAGCCTGCGTGCAGATTTGTTGGAATCATGTGTCGGAATAATGAGACAGTACACAGGTATTTCTGGTTAACCTAGCTCTTATAACTTCTTTATTTTGCTTTAAACATTAAAAATGAACAAACAAATGAAGCAGTTTAAATACATTCACGGCATTGTCCGCTTTTAAATAACTGACATATCTTCTTCAACAGGATAGGGGCCCTGGCTACTTCTTTATTTCTCTTTAAATATAAGAAGCCTAATATAGGCCTATACATCTACTCAAACATGTAAAAGAATAAATTAACAAATGAAGCAATTTAAGATTTGAATTATTTTAGTTGAAAATAATGCGTTTTTAAACAAAAGTTAAAATAAATGGTATTGTCAGCCTTGAAATAACTGACGTCTCGTCTTCAATGAGACCCTTTTTATTTATCTTAAATACAAAAAAGTCACACCAAGGTCTGGGCACATGCCCCAAAAAGCTCTCTCTCTCAGTCCAGGTTGTGATGCAGAAGATTCACAAATTCTTATTTTCACAAAAATAAAGACATGTTAATATAACCTACATCTGTAATGAGATTGATTTGTTGCACAAATGAGTGTGCCTTAGTAATAACATATAGTACTAATACTATTTTTATACTTACTGGATTTACTGAACAATTTAATTTATTTTATGTAAAAAAATAATGGATAGAAATTACTATTGACTGTGTGTGTGTGCATCAGCACTGAAATGAAAAACGCACAGAACATGCTTGAGCATGTTACCGAGCTAAATAGCCTGGAGAATTTAGTTCACTAATGTTAGTTAACTAGACATGATATCTAATTATCTACAGTGCCCTCCATAATTTTTGGGACAAAGACATTTTCTTCTTGATTAGGCTCTGTACTCCACAATTTTAGATTTGTAATCAAACAATTAACATGTGGTTGAAGTGCAGATTCCCAGCTTGTTAAAGGGTATTTTTATACATTTTGGTTTCACAATGTAGAACTTACAGAACTTTTAACCCTTCATTTCAGGGTACCATAATGTTTGGGTTAAATGGTTTTACGTGTGTGTGTGTGTGTTGTCACAGGGTTCTGCTTAGTCGGGTGCGTTCAATTGCTTCCTTAGTACAGGTATAAAAACTTTTAGTAGCTAGTCTTGATTTTAGTTTACATACACCAAGGCTAAAGATATTCAAACTCAGTTCTTCACAACGCCGCACATTTCATGTTACCATACATTTCTTATGGCAAATCAATTAGGGCATCTACTTTGTTAATATCAGAGGTAATTTTAAAACAATCGATTAGAGACAGATTTATTTCAGCTTTAATTCACTATATCAGAATTCCAGTGGGTCAAAGGTTTACATAACTTGACTGTCTCTTTAAAAGTCTGGAAGATTCCAGAAATTGATGTAATGACATTTAGAAGCTTCTGATTGGCCAATTGCCATAATTAGGAGTTAATTGGCACCTGCGGCTGTACTTACGGGCCTACCTTTAGAGCCACCGCCTTTTTGCCCTTGATACCATGGGAAAATCAAAGCAACTCAGCCAAGACCTCCGAAATAAAATAGTGGACCTCCACTAGTCCGGTTCCTCCTTAGGAGCAATTTCCAAAAAACTGAAGGTACCACGAGCATCTATACAAACAATTGGATTAGAATATAAAAATCTTGAGACCACACATTGCATCGTTCAGGAACGATGCAAATTAACTCTCAGGGCTGAACAAACTTTGGTCCGACACGTTCAACTGAATCCCAAGACAACAACAAAGAAACTGGTAAAGGAGTTTGAGGCATCAGGTACCAAAGTATCTACATCCACCATTAGGAGAATCCTACATCGCCATGGCCTGAAAGGCTGTTGCGCAAGGAAGAAGACCGGTATAAAAAAGACAGAATGAAGTTTGCAGGTGATCACAGGACAAAGACCTAGCCTTTTGGAGGAGTGTTCTCTGGTCAGATGAAACAAAAAATTGAACTGTTTGGCCATAATGATCAGCACTATGTACGGAGGAAGAAGGGTAAGGCTTTTAATCTGAAGAATGCCATCCAAACTGTGAAGCATGGGGGTGGCAGCATCATGTTGTGGGGATGTTTTACTGTAAAAGGGACTGCTGCACTTCAGAAAACAGATGGCATCATGAGGAAGGAGGATTATCTAGAAATACCGAAGCAACGCCTCAGGACATCAGCTAGAAAGTTAAAACTAGGTTGCAACTGGATTTTCCTGCAGGACAATGATCCTAAACATACCGCCAAAGTTGTAATAAAATGGTTTAAAGACAACAAAGTGAAAGTATTGGAGTGGCCATCACAAAGTCCTGACTTGAATCCCATAGAAAATTTGTGGACTGAACTGAAAAAGCGTGCCCGAGCAAGGAGGACGACAAACCTGACTGAGATACACCAGTTCTGTCAGGAGGAATGGGCAAAAATTCCGGCAAAGTATTGTGAGAAGCTTGTGGATGGCTACCCCAAGCGTTTGATTCAAGTTAAGCAATTAAAAGGCAATGCCACCAAATACTAACAAAGTGTATGTAAACTTTTGACCCACTGAAAATCTGATATAGTACATAAAAGTTGAAATAAATCTCTCAGCTATTATTTTGAAATAACCTCTTATGGAAATAAAGTAAATACCCTAATTGACTTAACACAGGAAATGTATGGTAACATTAAATGTGTGGAGTTGTGAAAAATTGAGTTTGAATATCTTTAGCCTAGGTGTATGTAAACTTTTGGCCTCAACTGTAGTAAAATCCAACAATGGCGTATTTGTTGCTTTTGGATTACTAGTCAAATTGTGCCTCAGGGAGATTTTTATTTAGGAACATCATATAATATGAGGCGAAGATATGTTTGCAGAGAACAATGAATGGCTGACGTTTGCACACCACCCTGAAAAGGGCATGCCTTTTATGAGATTGTTAGGGTGTTTCCTTATGCAAATCAACATGAGCAGGCATGAGCATTTCATTTACGAACAAGTGGCATTCATCTCACAGCATGGAGACGCACAAAATCATGTCCAATGCAAAAAATGTTTTGTGAATGAGGCCCAATGAGTTTGTGACTGACCATATTAGGGCACTGTAAACTGCCCTCTGGGTTGAATGAACATACAGTAAAACACAACAAACATATGCACACACAGACAAATGGCACGTGCATGCATGCATGCACGCACGCGCACACACACACACAGACATGGCGGACGGACACATGGACACACCCACGGACACCCGGACGCAACTTACCAAGAGTAAGGCCTGTGGCAGGTGCAGCAGTTCCTGTAATTTGAAGTAAATGTGCATAAGACAGTCTGAAGATCAACACCCATGATCACACAAATGCAGGTTAAACCTCCCTTGTTGTGAAATAGTCTTTTACATTGGATGGAAAGATATTTTAGCTGTCCTGTAGACATCAATGTAACTGTTGAACTTCTCATGAGATAATTATGATTTTCAGCGTATACCCTGCAGTATATCAAGCTTGTGTCACTCTGCTAAAAGTCAATGCAGCACATTATGCACAAAATTATAAAACATGGTAAATAGATAGTAATGTTTCATTTAAGTAGCCTGCACTACTGCTGACTTGTATTGTTAGTTGTAAAATCAAATCAAAGCTTGCTGATGCAATCATGGTTATTAACTGTAAGAATTAGGGATGTGAATCATTTTAGTCAATTCGTCGATTGTCAGTCGTGAGCATGAACGTCAAATGTTAATTTTAAAAATCTTTTTGGTTTTCTTTAAAAAAAAAAAAAAAAAAAACACAAACCATTCAAAATAAAAGATCATCAAATGTTAAGAAGGCTACTGCTCTAAACGAGTAATATGGGGGGGGGGGCTTCTGAATTTGGGGAACTCATTCACTTTAATTACTGTAAGTTGAAAAGATAAAGAATGATTGCGTGGAATGATTTTGAAAATCTGAATGAAAACACTGTTCAATGCAAAATATGTACTGCCAAATTCACATACCACACTTCGACATCTATGATGTTAACCGACCTAAGAACCAAACATCTGAGGCCAAGGGATAACAGCAAATAAGCACTCAACTTCCTAGTGAGATCTCATCAGTGTGACAGCTGTCCAGCTGAAACCACAACAGATTTAAAAGACATGTTCTCCGTAAGCAAGGTAAAGGGCAAAGGTTTTCGGAACTTCCTGCGAAAGACCATCACAGCTCGACTTGAGTGGAGTGAAACAGCCGTCTATCTGTAGGCTACCATTTTATCCAATCCCGACAATGCAATGATAACCATCTACGTGCGGATATGCCAAACGGTACTAACTATTGAGCCTTACGTGACTAAAATTTGGCACTTCATAGAAGATTGGGTTAGGCTATGCATTAACCTGTGCAATTAGCGAAGAAGGATACATTCATACTGGAAAAAATATAGCAACGCTGTTTTAATCTCATGATCAGCACTGATTCTAGTAGAGGCTTGTTTTTATCAGTGGTATCCTACATCCCTAATAAAAATGTATGCATTAAGGCCATTGTGAAGAATGGATATTTGCATTCTCTGCAACAAAATACAGATCTGAGTAGCAGTGATTTCATTTCACCCACTAGCAAACAGACCCTAGTGTAGGTGTAGATGTTTGGGGTGGTGGTGCAGTGTAGGTGTACATGTTTGCAGTGGTGGTGCAGTGCAGGTGTAAATGTTTGCGGTGGTGGTGCAGTGTTGGTGTACATGTTTGGGGTGGTGGTGCAGTGTAGGTGTAGATGTTTGGGGTGGTGATGCAGTGTAGGTGTAGATGTTTTGGGTGGTGGTGCGGTGTAGATGTTTTGGGAAGTGATGCAGTGTAGATGTACATGTTTGTGGTGGTGGTGCAGTGTAGGTGTACATGTTTGGGGTGGTGGTGCAGTGTAGGTGTACATGTTTGGGGTGGTGGTGCAGTGTAGGTGTACATGTTTGGCTTGGTGGTGCAGTGTAGGTGTACATGTTTGCCGTGGTGGTGCAGTGTTGGTGTACATGTTTGGGGTGGTGGTGCAGTGTTGGTGTACATGTTTGGGGTGGTGGTGCAGTGTAGGTGTACATGTTTGGCGTGGTGGTGCAGTGTTGGTGTACATGTTTGGCGTGGTGGTGCAGTGTAGGAGTACATGTTTGGCATGGTGGTGCAGTGTAGGTGTACATGTTTGGCATGGTGGTGCAGTGTAGGTGTACATGTTTGGCGTGGTGGTGTAGTGTAGGTGTACATGTTTGGGGTGGTGGTGCGGTGTAGATGTTTGTGGTGGTGGTGCAGTGTAGGTGTACATGTTTGGGGTGGTGGTGCAGTGTAGGTGTACATGTTTGGCGTGGTGGTGCAGTGTAGGTGTACATGTTTGGCGTGGTGGTGCAGTGTAGGTGTACATGTTTGGCGTGGTGGTGCAGTGTAGGTGTACATGTTTGGCGTGGTGGTGCAGTGTAGGAGTACATGTTTGGCACGGTGGTGCAGTGTAGGAGTACATGTTTGGCACGGTGGTGCAGTGTAGGTGTACATGTTTGGCACGGTGGTGCAGTGTAGGTGTACATGTTTGGCACGGTGGTGCAGTGTAGGTGTACATGTTTGGCACGGTGGTGCAGTGTAGGTGTACATGTTTGGCGTGGTGGTGCAGTGTAGGTGTAGATGTGGTACCTGCTGCTGGAGCGCCAAAGGAGAATCCACTGGCAGGTTTCTGTGCAAACAGGCTGCTCCTCAGGCCGAGGGAGGAGGTGGTTGTGGTGGTGGTAGCCGTGCCCAGGTTTCCCATCGTGAACCCTCCAGAGCTGGCAGCTGGGGTACTACAAACACGGAGAGACCAAGATAGTCACACACTGATTTCTATATGAAACACATGGCAAGCTAGAGATGGGAAATTGTCTGTATGTTTAGACTCGCTGAAAGTTAACCTCAGGGATCGTTGATGAATCGGTCGGTGGGGTGGGGGGCATGGGTTTTTCATGAACATGTCACTTTTGCAATTTGCAGTATTAAGCCGGAAGGTGTACCATATTCCACCAAAATTACCCGGAACTTTCAGTCCCAGGAACTACTTTACCAGGAACTAAAAGGTTCCTTCAGCCAATGGTTGTCTGCGTTTCCACCGGGGTCTAAAGTACCGCGAAGATTAGGCAAATTAGCCCACTGACGTTGTCGTCGCTCCATCTGTCATATGATTTCTTCTGTAACCCCATACTACCACCGAAGTAGCCTACATTATTTTCTAATAACCGGGACAGCCCGGAGGGGTTTATTCCACTTATATACAATGGGTTACCAACAATGACTATATATGGTTACTTTTGTATTTATTGATTTTCATATATCCTCTCAAACACATTCATTAACAGCAGAAAACATGCACACGTTGTAAACAATTTGCTGTTTTATTACTTTCTCGTCGTCAATTCCATATAGGCTAATCGCAAAATGACAAGAATAGAACGAAAACTCGGACTTGCGTGAAAATGTAAATTAGTAGTGGTACAGCCACCGTTTGCTTTCCTTCGAAGTTACTGCTAGCCGAGCAGCGAAGTGTGCCCTCCAGATGCGAACCATGCACCATAAATGAGTCCATAGTCTTCCTGGTCTTTTCGTGGAATTGAAAAATGGCAGTAAAATTGAGTAAAATTACGGCAGTCTGAAAAAGCTAAAGCGAAGATTACTAGAATTAACCTGTTATTTTACCCGGATAAAAAGTGCGGAAGGTTATTTCCAGTTTGCTTGTACTGTATCACCAATGTTAATTATGCAGAACTACCGCATACCTCACATAACTGTATCAAACGTTTTGAGTCAATTACAACGGGCTAACAAAGAAAATCCGGAAGAAAATATTCAGCAACCGAATTAATCCGTTTGAATGTTTTGGTAGCCTACGTAATATGCTGTCCCAGCACGAATGCTTAGCATTTTATAAAACGAATACTAAAGCAAGAAAAGAACAGAAGAGCACACGTTATAATTCCAAGACGTTGACAGGTTATAACCAAAAGTAGGCTACTGCGCCGCATAACATACAAGTTTGATTTGAAGTTATTATGAAAATAAATTGGTTTGCCGCTGCATATTTTCAAACATGGCGGGTAATGGCGGAAAATAAATACAACACAAATGCTACGAGTACTCGACCAATCAGAAATGTTCAGCGCTGCAAGCTCCACCCAAAAGGTTCCTGTACTTTCGGAAAGTACTACCCCCCGAGCAGGAACGTTTTGGGGGGTAAAACAAAGCCCCCAGAACTAAATTTAGACCCTAGTTCCTGCGGTGGAAACGCACCGAGTTCCTCAAAAGGTTCCTAGTTCCGGGGTATAGTTCCTGCGGTGGAAACGCGGCTTTAATTACTAGCCTAGTCACTGAAATGAGTATATGCCATTAGGCAATAATTAGGTTATATTGGCTTCTGCATTTCCGCTGGTAATAATCAGTCGTGGTGCTGCGCCCTAGCAAGATTTAGCATGACACAGTAACATAAAACCCCTGAAATCGAGTAATTAGGGGTCTAAGCAGCGAAGCTGGTGGAACCCAATTGTATCTGTTAGGATTATTATTATTCTTATTTTTCTCCGCTAAAAGTGTCTGAGGCTCAGCAACCATAAGTCCTAGAGCAACCAAATTTGGCAGGTGGGTTCCTATGGCCCCCCCCCCCGTATGTCAGCCAAATGGTGGCGCTATAACAAAGGGTAACGCATAAAAGGCCATAACTCCCACACCATAAGTTAGATCAACACAAAACTTCATCGACCTATGCATCTGAACGTGCTCTACAACTTTGCCATTGGGACCACCTATGTCCGCCATATTGTTTGCCCGCCATTTTGACTTTTTAGGTGGGGCGTGGACGTTTTCTCCGCTAAAATGTCTGAGGCTCAGCAACCATAAGTTGTAGACCAACCAAATTTGGTAGGTGGGTTCCTATGGCCCCCCACTACTCAGGCACTACAAATCACCTATGTCGGCGAGATGGTGGCGCTATAACAAAGGGTCATACTTTAAAAGGCCATAACTCCCACACCATAAGTCAGATCAACACAAAACTTCATCGATGCATCTGAATGTGCTCTACAACTTTGCTATTGGGACCACCTATGTCTGCCATATTGTTTGCCCGTCATTTGGACTTTTTTTGAGTTGTGGTGCGGAAGACCTGTAGCTCCACATCTAAAGTGTTACGACATCTAGTAAACTTCTTTACGGCATTCGGCTAGAAGACATCCATAGCGACGCAAGTAATCCGACACCATAGGGCCTAGTTTTTATCAGTAAGGGGAGGGTCTGAACGTCGGCGAAGCAATGGAAGACAGTGCCAGCCAGAGTGCATGCTACTCTACTAAAAGTTTGTTAGTAAAAGCTTTTTGAGAGGATGAATAATTACTTTTCTTTGGCATGGATCCATTTGAAGACAATATTGGGTGAGTTCGTTTAGTCTTTAAATCCGTCATTATGCTGAGAAAAATTGTATTCTCAATTTAATCTCTAAATTGACTGTAAGGTTAGGGTTGTAACTAGGTAGCTGTTTCGTAGGTGACTTAGCTAATGCACTCGTCTTAACTATTGCTTGTATTTTTGCATAGACTGCGTTGTTGCTGTTCTTGTTTGTGTTAGTGTTAATCAGTTTAACCTACAGGGTCCAAGTTGAACTATGCGGTTGTTCCCTGCACTTGTACTTCTCTCTAGAGTTTTCGACACACTTGTTCCTGATTATGGTTATACACTTTGTTGTACATCACTCTGGATAAGAGCGTCTGCCAAATGCCTGTAATGCAATGTAATATTCCGTAGCAACAAGATAAACCCGACATTAGCCCTAAAATATGCCAATACAGCAGTGAAAACGCTGCTCACTGAATAACGAAATAAAAGAAACAAAGTTTTTTTAAATTATACCATGTCATTCTACAGTCAATATCTAGGACTAAACATTGAATAAATATACAATCTTACCATTGGTTTTACGCGTAGAGATGTCCCTTTTGCGACTGAGTGGTCATATATTGTCTTGGACAATCCGTTTGTGAAATATATGCGCATTTGTGACGCCTGGGTCGGCTACCTTCAAAAATAGCTGTGCATAATACCACACCTGTTGCGTACGGCGTTGTCGCTGTTTTTAGTACAATTTGGCTTGATTGACAATTAATTTACTCAGTAGGTGAGAGTATAAGCTTTCTAACGATGTATAACATGTCTGATTTTGCTTTGGAATAGCGTTTTATCGGTCAGCGTAACCGAAAATTTTCTTATATGCCAGTGTCTGAATAAATAATATGGTAGGCTACGCTGCGAGCTGCACTATCGAGCTGTCCTATCTATTATTTTTAATGTGTATTATTATTCTATCTGTCTCTGAGGCGCTCTGAAATGTGCATTCTCTGCTAAGCTAAGCAATGGATAAGAATATGTGTCTGACGTAGTGTTGCACGGTATACCGAAACTTCAGCACTTTTTCGGTACTTAAAAAGAAACGGTTTAGTAGTTTTGTGTCAAATATAAAAGCCAGGGAAATGTGTCTTCCACATTACTGATTGAGAGGATGAAAGGTGTAATTTATCAGAATCTTCACTAGATGGCAGTAGCAACTAAGGTTGCCAAGTGAGGTGACGTTGCGCTTGTGCACTGACTCGTTGATACAGCGTAAGCTTCGACTCAGCTCACTTCAGTAGTAATAGGTGTTCTAATTTGGAAATATTTTATTATAGGAAGATGCTGTATTGTTATTAAAATATGCTGTTTTTAGAACTATTTAAAAGTGAAAGACCTGTTTAAAGATTATTTAGTTTACAATTGTTTAATTTTTGAAATATATTTAATATATTTTTCTGTTGTTTAGTGTTGTAACACTATAGGCCTATGCTTATTAATATGTTGAACAGGCTTCAACTTAAAGGTTGTTAATAAACCAGGTTTTTATTAAACTGAATTTGAAAATGAGGTCAACCCTATGAAGGTATTTTCAGTATTGTTAGGTACCGAGTATTGAATCAATATTGTTTCAGTATCGAGTATCGTGATACTAAACCTGGTATCGGTATCAAAAGCCGCGTTTCCACCGCAGGAACTTTACCCCGGAACTAGGAACCTTTTGAGGAACTCGGTGCGTTTCGACCGCAGGAACTAGGGTCTACATTAAGTTCCGGGGACTTTATTTTACCCCCAAAAAAAGTCCCTGCTCGGGGGGTAGTACTTTCCAAAAGTACCGGAACCTTTGGGGTGGGGCGCAAGCGCTGAAAATTTCTGACTGGTCGACTACTTGCAGTGTTTTATTTTCCGCCATTTTAAAAAATCTGCAGCCGCAAACCGATATATTTTCATAATAACCTGAAATCAAACTTGTATGTTATGCGGCGCAGTAGCCTACTTTTGGTTATAGCCTGCCAACGTCTTGGAATTATAACGTGCGCTCTTCTGTTCTTTTCTTGCTTTAGTATTCGTTTTATAAAATGCTAAGCATTCGTGCTGGGACAGCATATTACGTACCAAAAAATTCAAACGGTTTAATTCGGTTGCTGAATATTTTCTTCCGGATTTTCTGTTAGCCCATTGTAATTGACTCAAAACGTTTGATACAGTTATGTGAGGTATGCGGTAGTTCTGCATAACTTACATTGGTGATGCAGTAAAAGCAAACTTGAAATCACCTTCCGCACTTTTTGTCAGGGTAAAATAACAGGTTAATTCTAGTAATCTTCGCTTTAGCTTTTTCAGACTGCCGTAATTTTACTTCAATTCCACAAAAAGACCAGGAAGACTATGGACTAATTTATGGTGCATGGTTCGCATCTGGAGGGCACACTTCGCTGCTCGGCTAGCAGTAACTTTGAAGGAAAGCAAACGGTGGCTGTACCACTGCTAATTTAAATGTTCACGCAAGTCCGAGTTTTAGTTCTATTCTTGTCATTTTGCGATTAGCCTATATGGAATTAACGACGAGAAAGCAATCAATTCAACAGCAAATTGTTTACAAGATGTGCATGTTTTCTGCTGTTGTTGCCAGTTATTTGTGGAATGTGAATGCATTCTGTTATATCGGATGTCAAGACATGAATGTTCATGTGAAAGTGCGCATAAAAACATAATGAATGTGTTTGAGAGGATATATAAAACAGTTACAATCTGACTATTGGCCTGTTATATCCTATTTGTTGCATAACAATGGTCCAAGTTCAACTACCAACGACAGTTTTGCTTGACAACGGTAAAATATGCCCAAACGGCCCCGGAAGAATATTTCAATTTCAGGTGATTAAATCGATAAAAATCAATAAATACAGAAGTAACCATATATAGCCATTGTTGGTAACCCATTGTATACAAGTGGAATAAACCCCTCCGGGCTGTCCCGATTATTAGAAAATAATGTAGGCTACTTCGGTGGTAGTATGGGGTTACAGAAGACAGGACAGATGGACCGACAACAACGTTGCTTTTTCATACGTCAATGGGCTAATTTGCCTAATCTTCGCGGGACTTTAGACCGCGGTGGAAACGCAGACAACAATGGGCTGAAGGAACCTTTTAGTTCCTTGAAAATTAGTTCCTGGGACTAAAAGTTCTGGGTACTTTTGGTGGAAACGCGGCTAAAGTCAAAATTTTGGTATCGTGACAACACTAGTGTGACGCCTTTTTCAGTTACAGCATGGAAGCGCTGCAGCTGTACATACACGCCGGGCCATATATGTGTTACGACATCCCATCTAAGTGTTACGACATCGAAAAGGCCTTTACGGCAAGCGGCCAGATTGATTTTATACAATCATCATGATGTTCAGTAGATATGTTGGGTGAAGGTATACGATCATGAGGACAAAACCATTTAAAAATCGCTCCATAGGGGGCGCAATAGTGCCAATGCTTGGACCCCTCCCAAAGCCGCTTGCGGCTTTAATTTTAATTGTGATTACTGCCAACAATCAATACAACTTTCTAAAAAAATAATCTGACCACCACAATGTATGAGATGCTCAAACTCTTGAAATGGGAAGCTATGTGGACATCCGTTTCGTCCACCATAAGCTAAGCGTTTCTCTATTCTTCGTCACTCCTTGTTTACTCCATTCAATGTGTGTTCCTAAAGCTCAAATATTCAAATATCTGGGCTGTTCACAACTGAAACCTACCCTAAACTAAGGGTTTAGCTTGTTGTCTGTTGCACAGCAACACACTTTTTAAACTTACATTATTAAAAAGAATATATTCTTGAATAAGTATAAACAAAGTATCATAATTATACAAGCCCATTATAAATTATGGAAACAATCTGTCTTGGTAGTGTGGTCAGACTTTTGGTCCTCATGCACTGTATGTTGCCACTTAGTCTTAAATAAAAACTAATTCAACATTTTGTTCAGCACATGAATTTATTAGCCTATGCGTAACGAGGTTAATTTATCATATGTATACACATAGCCTACCACTTGAAAAAAGTGTTTCATACAGTTAATTTCTTTGTGCAGCCTGCTGCTCAAAAAGAGTTCCCAGTAATTAGTTGCTTATTTTTATAAGAAACACGTTATAATTTTGTGTTCATTATTTTTTCTTTCAAATGTCAAAGTGACATACAGCCAACTCTTGTTTCGCAGCGTGAGCTGGCCCTCCCTCCTCTGTCTCGTAGCCGGCATGTTAACTTTGTTTGTAACTTTGAAAATGTTAACTTTGTCTATGCAGCAAAATTTCATAACCTCTTAATAGTTACAACACAATTTAATAAACAGCACAAACAAACAAATCCCCCCCCCGCCCCGACCACATACCTTACACAACCACCACAAATAAATTCTCAACCTGTGGGAAACACTGCCACAACTTGTTTACATGACTCAAAGCTAGTGATAACATAAGTTGGCCAGTTAGTCTACATTTATTCATAACTGATGAAAAAGACATTTTTAATGTACAAAATGCCAAGTTACTCACACATACAAAGCACTGTCTATAAGTCATTCATTCAAATCTAGGCCTGCCATTAAAAGTATTGATATCAAAATTGTGTCAAGTTACATGCAACAATATTGACTCTCTTAGCTCAGACAAACTAAACACGCTGTATTGCAAAGCAATGCTACCCAATGTTTCCTAAATTCTTTCAAGGAGCTTGGCCCTGCGTGTACAAGCATATAGTCCATTAATGGGGCAAAGGTGTGTGGATAGGTTTGTAAGATTCTATATGTATGTAATAGGCCTCAATGTGTTTTTATCTGTGTAGTCTGAATGACTGCATGTCTCTTGGTTTAAATAGGGTAAACGTCCCTATTAAGCCCACCAAATCCGCTTTTCAGACATTTTTCATGTATACTGCCCCAATTTAAGTGAGAACATTTTAGTTATAATGAAAGTCTAATCTCTCATTTGAAGTGTCAATAATTAATTTATACCAATTTCTAATGTTTTTATTGTTTAATTTGTCAAAATATGTCAAAAGTCTGGCATGGGCTTAATGGGTACCTAACGTACCCTTTAAGCCCATGGGTGTTCCAAATAAGCCCACTTCATTATTTGTTGATAAATAAATATATATTTAAAAAATCCTAACAATACAAACTTGTTCTATTCAAATCTGTAATCTCTTAGCTCTCAATAGCTATTTTCATTTTGTCTCCACTCCTATCCTATGGCCTGTAAATGGCATTTGAAATAGGCATGACCAGCCTTTTTGCTGTGTTGTCAACACAGAAAAAGTTAAACTTACAACATGTCTTCTTTGGAATGTAGCCAAAAAAATATTTATGAACAAAATCAAAACTATAGTGGAAATTACTCTTCAATACTTCATCTTTCAATATGTGTTGTCATTTTGTCTGTATCTCTATCCTATGGTGTGCTGTTGGCATTTGAAATTGGCCAAAATTTCTGGTTCAGTCAGCTGGTTGAAAGTGCAGGTGTTTTTATGAAGATTTCTGAAGACCGACTGACTGAATGAAAAACAATTTCAAGTTCAATACTAAGGATAGTAAATGAGTCAATTTCAGGATTTACAATTAAACAATAAATTTTTAAATGTTAAACAGATTTAGGATAGTAGTTTGAAAACATTGTAAAAACACATTTTAAAACCATTCAGTTCATTGTGGAGTAACATTAAAACATACAGTTCATTATGAGGAGACATCAGTCATAACATATTGAAGCTCATGTATCATTAGCCTATAACTTAAACAAAATAAACAAGAAAGATGTCAACATTTCTGCAATTTCTACTTTCTCCTAGACTAAACGTAGGCCTATGCTCTTTGAGGTGATTGTATCGTTTTAGTAAGGCTATCATTTGCTCCATGCTCCATCTTAGTAGTGTAACATAACAGGTTATAGGGTGGTCTAAGCTTTATTTTATTTGTTTGCTTCAATCTTTAGCCCATGTTGTGGTTATCTTTGTCTTACGCTAGCAAGTCGTTCATGGCTTTCATCTTATTTTTGTAGATTTTCAATGACCTCATGATTGTGCAAATAGAATGGTCCAGGTCCCTACAGCCCTGCTTTGCAGAGGATGAACTTGCGCTTCTATCATGCGTGGGCATGAACTGTAGTTCTTTCGTGTTTTAGTCATCTTAAACTAAAACTCATCTGAAAAGTAAAGATTAAAAAATTATTGCTAATGTTAAGATAGAACACAGGCCTATCCAGAATGAATTGACGTATGCAATATCACTGATATTTAAATATGGGTATTAATTATCTGAATTATGGAGCTGATTCAGGTGAGGTCAAAATTAGGGAGGAAAATGGTTCAGAGGTCAAAAGGGAGAAAATCCCCATTGAAACACAGTAAAGTGGGCTTAATAGGAACAGGTGGGCTTAAAGGGAACATCAGTGAATTTATGGTTAAAGACAGAATATTTTATTCTACTCACATGACATTAAAAAAACAACTGTATGAAATAAATCTATATATGGTGCACTAACATAATTTGAAAAGTATAAATTGATCATGTAGATAAGTAATTAGCTATACTCATTTACATCCACCTCAGACAGTGTGATATTTTTGCTAGAGTCCCCTTTAAGCCCACCAGGTAAAAATGTTAATTAAAAAATAAATAAAGATAAACATACACATTTATTGTCTATTTAACAGTATAATAATATAAACTGCATACAAAAATATAAACTATACATGCTTATCATGCTTTATGTCATTGCAATGAACCATACTATGTAGCTACTGTATTGATGCAGCATGTGGTCTGTTTGCTAGTGTGCTAAAACTCATATTTTGATTTCAAAAGACACAATATTTCTAATTCAGATAATATTCTAACATATGTCTCATTCAAAACACTAATCACTTAAATTTTGATAACAAGTGAGTACTTTCCAGAAACAGGAGTAGAAATATACAAAAAATGTTATTTTCTGAGGGTACCAAAATCACCTAAGTTTTTTTGCAACTTCTTCTGGGATCAGCAGGCACATGCCACACATATGCTTCGATAACTCAATATCGACAAATGTGATTGACTTACAATAAAAAGTGTCATTTACGTAACAAGCAGCTTCATTCGAAAAAACATCACACAGCAAAAAATGATGATGTAGTTTTTTTTGATTTGACTCAGAAGTTGCAAGTGGGCTTATATGGTACGTGGGCTTAATAGGGACGTTTACTCTATCTGTTTATAAATGGGAATGTTAGGCCCTACATGCTGCTTGGGAAATGTCGCCATGGGGATAATGAAGTATTCCATGTATGTGTGTGTGTATGTATGTATGTACAGTATTATTTTACAACCAGCATTTATTTCATGTAGCAAATATAGAAGGCCTTGTACATTTTGTAAAATGAACCTGAGAAGAAACTATAAACATATCCTTTCTGGAGGAATATCCTTTCTTTAAGTATTGACCAGCAGTTTCATACATTCACTGAAAAGCCTTGCATGAGCCTATTTTTGTTTTTAGACACTTTGATGTGACACAAACTTTGAACGACGGCATTGTCTTCAGATGGTAAGATTTTAAGAACACAGGGCCAAGTTACTTGAAAGAATTTAGGAAACATTGGGTAGCATTGCTTTGGAATACAGCATATTCAGTTTATCTGAGCTAAGACAGACAATATTGTTGCATGTAACTTGGCACAATTTTGATATCAATACTTTTAATGGCAGGCCTAGATTTGAATGAATGACTTATAGACAGTACTTTATACGGTATGTGTAAGTAACTTGAAATTTTTGTAGGTTGAAAATGTGTTTTTCATCAGATATCATGTATTTTTGTACTCTTTTTGTTATGAGTTAGTGATAAAGACATGCAAACCGGTGAAGTAGAATCTTTATACAGCGCCAGTACCGACCAGCGGTACATGGTCATTTTAAGTTATCGTGAGTGTTGTTGGCTATTTCACATTGGCTGTACGTGGCGATGTCACTTCCTGTTGTGCGAGTACAAGCCAGTTTACCTTGTCTGGCCGTGTCTCGGCTTTCTGTTAATCATACAGCCTCAACTGGCGTGGTGGCAGAGGTGGGATTATCACTCGCATACTGTATTTACTTTCACTTTCACTTTCACGTGGAGCCGCCCGACAGCGGAGAATATTTTACTGAAGCCAAAAGTGTAGCCGCCACTGTGAAAGCACGTCCGCATATTCAAACAGGTGCTACTCACCGTGCACCAAAGCAGCGGTGCCTTTCAAAGACTGAAACCATAAATACCTTTGAAAACTGGAAGCAGAATTTATTATACACTTTGTCATTGGACAAGAACTTTGCTCCTTTTCTGGCCAAAGGAGTCGCGTGGCTGAAGAAAACCAAAGCCCAGCCGCTGAGAGGATTTCAGAATGAAGGTGAGGGCGTTCCCATTGCTAGGTGACGCACTGCACAGCAGAAAGTTAACTCGCTTGAACTGAGTGCTACCTATTGCCCTATTATTTCAAGAAGCACCATAGTTAAAAATTTTACATCACTGGGATTCATATGGCAAACAATAAGGCAACACCTTGGTTTTCAAGTCTCCGGCGCTCAGTTTATTTACTTATCAGATATACATCTTGAGGGAGATGAGCGTCCAGAAGCCCTTTACCAGCGACTGATGGCCTTTGTGAAGGTCTCAATGTTACGCCCTGATGGCCTCAGCCACCATGGTGAGGTTATGACAGAACAGGAGGAGCTTTTGCCCACGCTAGAAAACATGGTGGTCTTCACATGGTTAAGGCTCATTCACCCTGGCCTACCCAGACATCCCATTTCGTAGTGATTTCATTATGGCGTGTGCTATTTACAGCTGCACTAGACAACCATAAAATAATCCTCCTCTTACGTTTTTTGGTAGCCGAGTCATTTTTACTATTTCCTTTAGCCTACTTAACCAAATAATTATTTGGCAGAAAGTGTAATCAGCTTGCTATATTTGGTAGTCCAGTAGCCTATGCTAAAACAGTTCGCAACTTCGGCTACCAAGCCATTTGACTAGCTAGCTAACCCTAAGCTGCAAATATTCAATCTGTCAAACGTGTTTGACGGCTTGTCAGTCATGTACATTCCGTAAATGTCTACCTGGGCCATGCTTCACGCATGTGACAAAGCTACTATAATCCCGATTTTGGGATAAACACTGCTAAATTTTCAGTTTTACGAAGCGAATTAAGAGTCTTAAGGTTTATTTGCTGAATAACACACAACACACGATGAAAGCACACACACAGAATTTAACAAAATTAACCATCTTTGTAAGACTGGCATTTAGAAAGGAACGTTTTTAGCATTTAAGAGACCGACAAGAGCATTTAAGACAGTGGTTCTCAGAATCGGTCCTGGGGGCTCCTTGCGTAGGCTATATTGGCTTCTCCATTGGTTTTGATTATTTACAAGAAAAAAAAAATAGTCTAATAATAATTAGAATTTCAATGTACATTATTTTTGTCTTCATGCACCAGGTGGAAAACTTGCTGTTCAAAGTGCGTTGTCATATTTACACGCCTGCAGATCAGTTATTAAAATACTTGGTAGATTTGTTAATCACCGCTGACAGTGTTCATTTTTATTCGGTAGAAAGGGACTTGCGAACGATCGGCCAGCTATCGTCACCCAGCAAGTGAACACCACAAACGGCGATGGAGTAGCTAGTAGCAGTTACTGGCTCATTAACTGACTGTGGCGAAAACCTACGACGATAACTTGCAGGTCTACCAGACAGTTATATGAAAATTAGCCTAGTCAAATCACCAGTAGCCTACACATCTCTGATTGATTAACCATCAGTGCAGTCGATGTTCTTCCCCTGTGGTTCATATTGCTAATGCGTGAGCTAACCACGGATAGCCTACCTAGCTCACTGTCAAGCTGATATGCTAGCTAAGCATATTCGTTTTGCTGAGAAACATAAATTGAAGATAACTGAACATAATTGTATTATTAATATCATACATAACGTGATTACATGACACAGTACAGTCACGGATGGAAATTAAACATTTGATAATATATTTTAAGCAGTGACGTATCGACCTTCCGATAATCCTGTTTTTGGGTCCAAGCCTCTGCTGTGTTGGCTGAGGCTCTCGTCTTTTCAACGTGCCGCAGTGCTGTGTCCCTTATTGTTTGAATAGATCGGAGTCCAAAAAAACTATTCAATTGTCATTCTACTGCTTTTCTTGCAATGAGAAAGAGAAGAGGAAATGGCTGCAATTAATTCTTAAACTAAATGAAGAAAAACAAAGTTTGGCGCCAGTGGGTGCTAATGTTAGGTAGCTGTTTACATCCTGTTCTTACCTGTCCTTATCAGTTCTCATTATGCATTAGTGCACAACCTGTCTACATTACAGTTTATCATTACCGTACACCTGCAATCATATATTCTTACCACCATTCTTAATGGTAGTTCTACTATTTGCACCGTTGTTAAGTAAAAACAGACAGAATCGTTGGTTTCATAGAATTAACGACCAGAGGTTTTTGCTTAACGGTGCATATAGGCTAGTAGAACCACCATTATTTTCCAATAACGGGACAGCCCGTCATGGTTTATTCCTTACATATAATACAGTGGTAAGAAAATATAGTAGCAGGTGCACAGTAATGATAAACTAATGTAGACAGGTTGTGCCCTAATGTCTATGCATAATGAGAACTGATAAGGACAGGTAAGAACAGGATGTAAATAGCTACCTAACGTTAGCACCCACTGTCTTGCTTTTTTAAAATGTTGCGGTCTAGCAGTGTAGACACTGCGTTTTTCCAAGGCCCTCTGAAACCGGGTTTGAATGCCAGTTAGCTTTATGATAGGTTCGCCGTCACTTGTCACCTAGCCAATATTAAAATTCTGGGTTTTGGGTCAGAATGATCTCACAGCACGCTTATTATGCCGGCTAACTAGCTAGCTAACTATTGAATTGTATTCAAAACAGCGGTTACTACAAACGGAATAGTTCACAAAGATACGGATGAAAATGCATCCCATAGTCATGAGTTAAATACGGAACGCCTATTCTACTGTCCAAATAAGGGACGATTCCACATTTTGTGGGATGGTTGGTATCCCTAAATGAAGTAACTAGAACCGTGATTCAACGTTGCCATCTATTGCGAAATTGGACATTGAAAAGGGGAGGGGAAAACGTAACAACAATTCAAAATCAAAAGAATAATGTTGCTGTTTTAACTGCTTTAAATGCTGGATTTTGTAGCGCATTGATTTTAGAACTGTTAAAAGGCCTGAGGTGTCCCTTTACTGAGAAATAATGCCCACCCTTTGGACCAATCAGAATCGAGTATTCAGCTAAGCCATTGTATAAAAAGTATAGAAAGATAGTTCCAGTCCTTGATTCTGATTGGCTGAGCCGTGTTCGAAGCCGTTGTAAAATACTCTATAAACGCACACCTGTGACCGCATTACAATTTCAGTATTACTACGCCAATTAGTCACCCATACAATGTGGTCCGTTCGCTGTTTTCATTTCTGTGTGTTGCTTGGCAAACATTCTGCTAAATGTCGCTGAAGAACTACATTGCTTGGCGGAAGAATGATTATTTGTTATCAATAAATTATTGCATTTTTTGTTGCTGTGTGTTTATTTTATGAAACCGTGCCAGGTATATGTAGTAACTGTTTCATAAAAGCAATAAGCCACGCGAGGCCGTGGTTTACAGTGATTTTACAACAGCTAACAACTTAGCTGTTGCAAAATCACTGTAAACCACGGCCTCTTGTGGCTTATGGCTTTAATAATTCATGTTACTGACGAGATGCGGTAAATTTATCTGGTCTGAAATTAGTGCACAACCCCAAGAAGGCCCCTGTGAACTGTAAATGAAAACAATAACTTGTTATATTTGATTTGATTCTAAACAACTTTGTTTATTAACTGTGTAAATTAACACATTAGCTTTTATGTTGTATTTAATGTTGAACAGGGGACCTTTATTTATTTTAATAAAATATGCTTTAACATGATAATTGTCATTTTCTTCAATCATAATTATTAGAACTCGTAAAATATGTTGCTAGTAAAAAGTGTTTGCTTGAGCCAGTTGAAGGCATGGTACACATGCACGTGTGTGCACGCATAGGCGTAGATTTTGGGGAGACGTAGGGGATGCGTCCCCCTCAAGATTTAGAATTTATATTTAGAACATAAAATGAATCCCCCTATTTTGTGTATTCCTTTACATAAAGACATTTACACCATAAATTGATGCAGAAAAGGCACAAATTGGTGCATAAAAATTCACCAGAATGCAGGAAATTAAGTGTTTGATGCTCACAATTTCCTGGAGGAGGACCCCCCGCTTAATGTGCCCCTCCGCCTAATTTTGAGCCAGGAAAAACCCTGAGACTATATATATATATTTACCATCATTGTTTTATTATACCAGCATGTTTTTGTGCGTTTGCAGAGAAACTGAAATACTATTAAGAAAAATGGTTTAGCTATTTCTCAGCATAATGACAGAGATCAAAGATTAAACAAACTCACCCGATATTGTCTTCAAATGGATCCATGCCAAAGAACAGTAATTATTCATCCTCTCAAAAAGCTTTTACTAACAAACTTTTAGTAGCATGCACTCTGGCACTGTCTTCCATTGCTTCCCCGACCCCCTAAAACCTAGTATAGGGCTGGACCTAACACACGTGATCCCGCCGGCCAATGGTGTAACTTCATCACTCAGTCAGTCACAGACATTCGCGTTTGTAGGGCTGGCCCTGCTCTTGCGGTCCAGCCAAAAAGGCTACAAACTACCTTTTCTATGAGAAATGTGTTGTCGAGCTCACGCAAATACACTACTGGCGACATTCTAAAGCTCCATTTTGCCCTCTGTACTATATAGCTAGCTAGCTATGGCACGTCCTCACCTCTGTAACGTTATTTGTTGTCCTTCGTGTGTCCATACATCTGTATTGGTGGTTGTAGCTGTGTCTCCTTAGCTCCTACTCATGCGTGCAGGATAGCATCCGTATGCGCTAATTAGGCTAGGTTAACTAAAGTAGGCGATCCATACGCGCTAACTAGGTTAGCTAAAGTAGGCGAAACGTGAACATGTTAGGGTTAGCTAAAATGAAGTTAGGCGATAAAGCTGTGCTCAAAAATGTCATGCCGTACCACCTGCGCATGCGTTCTACTAAACGAAGCACCACCTGCGCATGCATCCCACCAAACCATCATCAAAGGTTGTCCGTGAGTGAGTGAGTGGCCACAATTTGCCACGCATAGCCCACAGCGCCAGTTCCTGCACGCCGTGGGAAAAATACATATAGAGCAGTCACGTTTTCAAGCCACAAGCCTTGCCCATAAGTGTAAACTCGCGTGCTTTAGAATGCACACCAACCCACTCAGTTAATTATTAGTAATCAATAATTCAAATTATTTGCTAATTCAATTCTAAGTCTTAGTGTTATTCAATTGCACAGCAGAACAAAAGTTATGAGATGTTTGTTAGGGTATTGTCCCTACATTCCCTCAGAGCAATTTCCCAAATTTAGAGCACAATGTTCCTCAGGCCTATGTTCCCCTCAAAGGATTTCCCCACCAATTATGAGCCCTATGCTCTCAGGCCAACACCACAGCAACTACCTAGTGATTAGTGTTGCACGGTATACTGAAACTTCTGTACTTTTTCAGTGCTTAAAACAAAACGGTACAGTATTAGAATTTTCCGACGTGCAGTACTTTTAGGTCAAATGTAAAAGCCAGGGAAATGTGTCTCTCGCATTACTGATTGAGAGGATGAAAGGTGCAATTTGTCTGAATCTTTGCTAGATGGCAGTAGCAACTAAGGTAGCCAAGTCAGGGGACGTGCGCTTGTGCATTCATCCTTGTTGATACAGCGCAAGCTGACTCAGTTCACTTCAGTAGCAACTATTTTTATTTCTGTTACTTAATATGGTGTTGTTCTAACACTTTAGGTGTTCTAATTTGGAAATATTGTATTATAGGAAGATGCTGTATTGTTATTAAAATATGCTGTTTTTATATCTACAGTACCAGTCAAAAGTTTGGACACACCTGCTTAAACCGGTTTTTTCATGATGAAAAATGCTTTAAACTGTATAAACACTTAATATTTCATTATATGATATCTGTACTTCTATAAGTGAATTGCATTCAAAAGTTTGATTTTTAAATGAAAATGGAAATCTTGTAAGCTCATTGGGGGGGTGAATTTTGTTATTTAAATATCTTAGTACGTACTGGTGTTCAAGATGACGTCTATCTATGTAAGTTTCACCCTTCTACCCTCCATTGGAAATATATGGGACTGCATGTGGTGAAAATGATGTAGGAATATACCCCATGCATTTTGAAATATGGCAGTTGGTCTTCCTTTTTTTTTTAAATATGAAAAATTCTTGAAAAGTCCTGGAGCACCTGTTAAGACAGATGTGATCGTGAACACCAATACGTACCAAGATATTTAAATAACAAAACAATGCACCCCTTCCCCAATGAGCTTACAAGATTTCCATTTTCATTTAAAAATCAAACTTTCGAATGCAATCCACTTAAGATTATCTGCTTATATAAGTACATATATCATATAATGAAATATCAAGTTTTTATAGACAAATTTATACAGTTTAAAGCATTTTTAATCATGAAAAAACTGGTTTAGGCAGGTGTGTCCAAACTTTTGACTGGTACTGTATTTTAAAGTAAAAGACTTGTTTAAAAATTCTTTAGTTTACAATTGTTTAATTTTTGAAATATATTTAATATATTTTTCTATTGTTTAGTGTTCTAACACTATAGGGCTATGCTTATTAATATGTTGAAGAGGCTTCAACTTAAAGGTTGTTAATAAACCAGGTTGTTAATTAGAGCCCGACCGATGCCAGATTTTTGGGTCCGATGCCGATCCCGATTTTGGAGAGTCCTAGCCCACCGATTACCGATGTTTTGACCGATATTTTGTCAAAAAGTGCAACATTTTCAAATCAATTTGAAAAACCTATATTTTATTAAAGTTTCTATATTTAAGAACATTTAACTTATAAGCAAACAAATAAAAATAAACGCACAAAGAACTTTTTAGATAAAAAAATGTAAAAGATGATATTAAATTAAATATATATATTAACACCATCTTTGTGTGAAATCAAAATAACTCCACACCTTGCTTTTACTCTTTTCTTTTCCAGCCATCTATAAAAAAAAAAATTTAAAAAAATTAGTTTTCCAGTTTCAAACATGTATTTTTATGAATATTATTATTGTTGTTGTTGTTATTCATTTGTTATTATTATTTCTTAGTATCTATTCTCAGTAAATTAATTATATTTTCTTATTTTATTCCTACTACATGATCTCAAAGAGTAAGACTTTATCTAGCGAGCTTCCCTGTCCATAAGAATTCGGTGGTGAAAATAACTACAATGCGCTCTGACGCGTGACTAGATGACACACTCGCTCACAATAACGCATTAGCATATTGACACAGCCTCATTATTTCTTATTATATATTCTCAGTAAGTTAAATGAATTATATTTTCTTATTTTATTTCTATTACATGATCTCAAAGAGTAAGACATTATCTAGCGGAGCTAATGAGTGAATCAAGTGTTACGTTAGATGAAATTAAATTGACTGGATGAAATACGTGAAAAAAACCACAATGCGCTTTCGTGCAGGTTACCCACGCTGTTACCCAACTGTTGGTTGATTCACTTCTCCAACTGGAATCCTTCTCTCGTGTTATCAGGACAAAGCTAGATAACACGGTTTAAAATGATCCACGTTAGAAGTGTTTTATCGGCGTTTTTACTGTCTGTTTAGCTTGCTACGATGACGCGTGACTAGATGACACACTCGCTTGCAATAACGCGTTGTTTATTGACACAGCACCATATAGTAGCTAATATCATTATCTCAGATTTAAAAAAAATGTGTGATGCATTCAATCACCATTTTATTTTGGTTGGTTATTTATTTGAGAATACAGCGATGTCCTCTGGAAATGTAGATCCTACGCTGCTCATGTGCTCACTGCCACTTCATAAAGGCTTGCTAGCCAGCTAGCTTGCTAAAGTGAACCAAATATGTTAGCTAGATCGCTCGCTTGATAATGAGGATTGATAAACATAGTGGTCTTATAAACGCATTTAATTGAAAACTTTCACTAAATATACACACCTTTATTGCGGCAATCGAATCTGTGCAGACAAGTCTTGCAGTGGAGAATATTGGATGAGGCACGAGTGACAAACGTCTTATTACAGAAGTAGCGCGTCAGCTGCTGCAGTTCACACTTGTATTAGAGCTCCCTCTACTGGATAATTCTAGTAAATAGCAATTACAACGTTCGAACAGACAAGTACAGATAAATAATCAATGTTTATTATACTTATTTAAAAATCGGGACACATCGGCTGCATAACCGCCGATCCCGATGTCGTCAAAAAAGTCAAATAATGGCCGATATATCGGTTGGGCTCTATTGTTAATAAACTGTGAATTCGAAAATGAGGTCAACCCTTGTGGACATTACATTTCTGATCTATTAAGGTAATTTCAGTATCGTTAGGTACCGAATATCGAATCAGTATCGTTTCAGTTTCAAGTATCGTTTCAGTATAGAGTATCGTGATACTAAACCTGGTATTGGTATCGAAGTCAAAATTTTGGTATCATGACAACACTACTAGCGACACATTAGCTAATTACTACACACTAGCAACCACCCACCAACACCCTAGCAACCACCTGTAATAACCTCGTAATCCCCTAGCAACCATCTAGTAATTACAACAGTACCCATATAGTAATTACAACATTAACCACCTGGTAACATCCAATCAATCACCTAGCAACCACCTGTAATTACTAGGGATGGGTACGAGTAATGGACTGATCGATTACTCATCGGATACGTGCCAACTCGTTCTTTTTTATTTTCTAATAAAGGCTATGCATGTACAACTATGTGTTGGAGTGTGGTTCCATTTATTAGTTTATCATACACTAGCCTATAAAAAAGAAACAGTAAACACGTTTAAATAGAGAATATTTCTTCATCTAATACAAACAGAATAAAGCAAACATATTTTTAAACATATTAATTTAGAATGACGATTGAACTTTTGCAGATGCTACTCCACAGTCAGCTGTATATATAAAATAATACACACACATCCCAGGCAAGCACCATTAATTTATACTGAACAAAAATATACATGCAATGCTTTTATTTTTGCAGCCATTTTTAATATGTTTAAATAATAAACGTATTAAAGATATCAAAGATTTGTTCTATGTGCACAAAGATATTATTTCTCTCAAATTTTGCCCACAAATTTGTTTATATCACTGTTATGGCACTTCTCCATTGACCAGCACAGCACGGTACAGGACAGCAAGCATTCGTATCCTACCCGTGCCGTGTTGCCTGTTGCGCTTCTCCATTACACAACAGACCCATGGGAGGAGTAAAGCATCCTGAATGTGTAATAATTTACTTTTGTATGTATTTCTATACTCTACTCTCGTATGTTTTCTTGTATGGGGACGGGACGATATGAAAACAATTTTCGCCCGTCCACCACGTTTTGGCAATGTTCCAACACTCTCGTCATCACTGTTGCATGCATCACAAAAACTATTACACAACTAACTAACGCTTACATTACAGTGTGAAATATCCACATTATATAATACCGCTAACCTATTTAAAGACACTCAATTAAAAAAAATAACGTACATAACCGAAATATTTGAGCAGTAATACTTACATAACGATGATGAAATGTTATCTGTGTTCAGTAGATAGAGACAGAGACAGTAAATCAATGTTGTAGTTCTCTCCTCTTCTGTCTTACTCCAGAAAACGATGTCAGCTAGGTCTATCAGCAAACATATGGCTTAGCTATGCCCAGAGGTCCTCAATAATAATAATGGTATTTTCCAAGAAATTACGAAAATTATTGATAACGTTTCGTCGGGTGCGGTTTTCTATTACTGCTGCTCCAGAGTGCCAAAATGGTCGCACTCTGGAGCCTTGGCCGTAAGTCATCAATATTTTATACAATCATGATGATATTCAGTAGATATTTTGGGTGAAGGTATATGATCATGAGGACAAAACAATTTTAAAATCACTGAATAGGGGGCGCAATAGTGCCAATGCTTGGACCCCTCCCAACGCCGCTTGCGGCTTTAATTAATTTTTATTTTTTTAACACTGACACATGGGCACTCCATCCAGTGTTTCTCGCTGCCCAAAACATCAACAAGGTTCATGTGACCTGGAACTATTTTCCTCAGTGTCCATTTCTAAAATTGGTTGACAATGTTAATAATGTGAATATTATATTAATAATAATATAATAATGTTAAATATTCTTTAATAAAGTTATTTGTTTAACCACTTAGCGCAAAGCCCCTCGGCACACCAGCGTGCCGAGACTACTAAACTCAAACATTTGGTGCTACTGCAACCAAAGTGTGAGATGAAAACAGAAACGCGTTGTTTCAGTTTCATTAGTAGACGATACACGACAACTATGCCGAAAACGGAGTTTCGCAGCCCCACCATTGTCGCTCCAGTCGTTCATTTAACACGCACCCCCTCCCTGCAGTCTCATCTAAAAAACACCCCCTACCCTTGACATAATGGACAATATTATCTATCTTGGCATTCATAAAAATATTCTTTCACCACTAAAAAATTGTATTCCGTCATAGCAACAAGATAAACCCGACAATAGCCCTAAGATATGCCTATACAGCAGTGAAAACGCTGCTCACTGAATAACGAAATAAACGAGAAAAAGTTTTTAAAAATGATACCATGTCATTCTACAGTCAATATCTGGGACTAAATATTGAATAAATATAAATCCTTACTGTTGGTTTTACGTGTAGAGATGTCCCTTTTGAGACTGCGTGGTCATATATTGTCTTGGACAATCCGTTTGGGAAATATACGCGCATCTGTGACCCCTGGGTATCTTCCAAAATATCTGTACGTAATACCACACCTGTTGTTTATGGCGTCGTCGCCCTTTTTAGTACAGTCTGGCTTGATTGATAATTCATTTATTCAGTAGGCGAGAGTATAAGCTTTCTAACGATGTATAACATGTCTAATTCTGCTTTTGGAGTAGCGTTTTATAGGTCAGCGTAACAGAAAATATTCTTAGCATCGCATTCACTTACGCATTCACTCTGCTAGCAGACAAATACACTGCACCTAACGAAACGTGTTCAAGGATATTTCGTAATTTCTTGGAAAATACTATTATTATTGAGGACTTCTGAACATAGCTAAGCCATATGTTTGCTGATAGACCTAGCTGACATCGTTTTCTGGAGAAAAACAGAAGCGAATAGAACAGTATCATTGATACTGTCTCTGTCTCCATCTACTGAACATAGAGGAGATTTCATCATTGCTATGTAAGTATTACCGCTCAAAATATTTCGGTTATATACGTTATTTTTTAAATTGAGTATCTTTAAATAGGTTATTGGTGTTATATAATGTGAATATTTCACACTGTAATATAAGCGTTAGATGGAAGTGTAATAGTTTTTGTGAAGCATGCAACAGTGATGACGTCAGAGTTGGAACATTGCCAAAACGTGGTGGATGGTTGAAAATTGTTTTCATGTTGTCTCATCCCCATACAAGAAAACATACAAGAGTACAGAGTATAGATATACACACAAGTTAATTATTACACATTTAGGTACTGTACCGCATTGTGTGACAATATTTTTGCTTTTTTTTTAAAAATCTGATAGCAATGTTTCATCTTAAACCCTCATAAGGGGCTCATTTATATGCTTTATAATGGACAAAAAGCATTTTATTCAATTTTGGAGAGATTTTGGATATGTTTCTGGACACCTAGCTATTTTAGACCACTGTACTGACCGAAAGCTTGTAATTCCCAATTGAAAATTATGCAACAGTGATTTTCTTGAGTCAAAACCGTTGATTTGTAGTGAAATACGTGAATATGTTGTGATTTACAGCAATGCATAATTTAGACATTTTGGATAGATTTGGAGACGCTGGGTACACTGCTTAGTTTTTGCTTCATACATCTATAGTAGTTCTACATATCCACCCTTAGATTTTATGAACTTGTGGTCAAGAAGTTTTTGACCTAGCACATGCATAGTTTAACCTCCTGTATATATGCAATCTCTCAGTATTTCATTGCAAACTTAAAAAGTGCAAATTTATTTTGGATTTTTTGTCAAAACAATTGCATTTGTGGCACAATTTCTTCCAAAATTATGAATATAAACTAATCTGCGTTAGTATTGTACAAATGTCTTGCTTCATTTAAGCCATTTTTAAAGTCTCTGTGGTGTTCACGTCTGGAGTTATAAAGCTTTAAATAGGGAACCCCCTAAATGGGCAAGGATTGGCAAGATTTGGCTTGTGCCTTAAGAGGTTAAGAAAGCAGTCATCCGAGTACCTTTTCATAGTCATATCGGTGCAAAATTGGTGCACAATCCACATAGAAAAGATCTATTTTCATTCCAAAAATTCACTATATCGGCCACCATATCGGTAATCTGTGAATTTTTCCCCTCTAAAATCAGTATCGGTCTCAAAAATGCCATATTGGTCGGGCTCTACTTGTAGGACAACCTTACAATATGATATCCAGACTCTGATGATGTTGATAGGTCACAGACATCAGGAAGTCATGGCATGCAAAGGATATGCAACCAAATACAAAACATGACTATTTTATTTGACATTAAGTTAATCTGCGTAAAACACTGAAATGGGGGACTACGTATAAAAAGTGCTGTAATTACTAGCCTACATGGTGAAACCAAAATGTATAAGAATACCCTTTAATAAAAGTTCTGAGTCTGCGCTTTGACCATGTGTGAATTGTTTGATTACAAACAGAGAAAATAAACTATTAGATCAGAAAAAAAGCAGAAAAATGCAGGTGGTTTTAATGTTGTGGCTGATCGGTGTATGTGTCATACGGAAGTGTGAGATGGCAATCATTTATAGTGGGAATAATCTTACTGAATAATTTCACCTGTTTTACAGAAATGTAAGTTTTTTTTAATTACTTTAATTTTAGTATTTACAGTGCTGATCTCCTGCGCCTACTGAGAAGCAAGCGCTCACAACTTTTGACAACTAGCCTGACTACCCCACACCCTCACCCCTTCCACAGTCATCTTTTTCTGCACTGCTGCCAATCATCTCCTTACTGGTCAACTCCTCCCTGAGCACTGGCTGTGTCCACCGTGAAATAAGTAGGTCCAAGTAATGTGGACCCAAAGATTCATCTGCCATCAAAACTTTGAGTAGCATCACTTTCCTATCAAAAAATCATTAAACAGATTAGGCTATATCTACTGAGACAGCACCTTACCAGACTCAGAACAACCTTCTTGACCCCAAGCAGGCTGGCTTCAAAGCAAACCACTTAACAGATACAACTCTCCTCTCTGTAACAAACCATTTAATACAACAAAAGCAGAATCCTTTGTCCACCGTCTTATTCCTATTTGCTCTCTAAGCTCCATTGCTGCCAGCTAACTGTCAGGTGACTTTGGCCATCCTAACATAAAGGTTATCGCAGGCTATGTCCACAAACTCAATCACATCCTCCTGACCACTCCTATAAGGGGATATGGCATGTCGCAAAAAGCCCATCAACTTACCACAGGAGTCCCTCAGGACCATTCTCAGCCCTCTACTGCCTCCAATGTACACTTCCATGGCTAAATAAAATGGCCCCCATGACTTCTCCTACCAGCGTTATGCTTACAACACTCAGCAGGTTTCCTTTCCACCATCTATAGATGCACATATTGCATCACACATTAAAACCTAATTTGTAGTTTCTAATATTTCTAGTAAAAAAATGAGTAACTCTACATAACAGCTAAGGTTGAGTGGTATCCAGTCCTTTCCCACACTGTCATACCATCACAGAAAAGTAATGTGGTATTAAAGGTGAACTGAAACGTAATATGAAGTAAAGCTGATATCATTGATGCCTTTACAGTATAATACACATTTCTTTTCCAGCAGCTTTGACTGGTATGATTGTTAGTGCCAGGCATGGTGGTTTCAGCACCTCAGAAACAGCTTCCCTTCTAGGATTTTTGTGCACTACAGCCTAGAGAAGGGGTGGATAATTCTAGTCCTGGAGGGCCATGATGTATGCAGGATTTTGTTACCACCAATTACCCTGGCTAAATGAGCCACCTGGCTGTACACATGAACACTGATTCACTTGTAGATTAAATCCCAGCAAATGTTTCATATAAGGACAAAAGAACAGTCATCGGCTGTCATTCACACATTTCTCAAGAAATATAACTAAAATGCCAGATGGCATAAATGTTAGGACTAATTAAGTAACTATAGAAAGGCCAGAAATGCTCAAATAACAGCGGTATGCAGAAGGGCATCTTAGAATGCACAACGCGTCATGCCATGAAGCGGATGGGCTACAGCAATATAAGAACATGCCGGGCTGCACTCCTGTCAGCTAAGAACCAGAAGATAAGACTACAGTGGGCAAGCAAAAGCTGCACAAATGAAAATTGGTCTGATGAATCTCAATTTCTGCTGCGAAATGCAGATGGCAGGGTCAGAATTTGACGTGAACAGCATGAACCCATAGAGCCATTGTGTCAGTGGCGCAGGCTGCTGGTGGTGGTGAAATGGTGTGAGGAATGATTTCTTGCCACACATTAGACCCTTAACACCAATTGAGCACCATTTGAATGCTATACTATGGCAAGGAATTGTTACTGATCATGTGTATCCCTTTATGGGCACAGTGTAGCCTTTTTCAAATGGATACTTCCACCAGGATAATGCACCATGTCACAAAGCACGCATCATCTCAAGCTGGTTCCATGAACATGACAGATACTTCAGAGGTCTGCACAGTCCCCTGACCTCAATCCAACACAGCACTTCTGGGATGAGATGGAAAGATGCAGCATGAATGTGCGGCTAAAGAACTGTATGGATGGTGTGATGCTATTGGGTCCACATGGAAAAATCCAAAAATCCCTAAGGAATGTTTTGAACACCCTGTTGAATCCATGGTGCATAAAATTCAGGCTGTTCTGGAGGCAAAAGGGGGGTCCTGCTCAATACTATATTGTTGTACATAATAAACTGACCAATATATATGTACAATCTAGCCTTTCACTGCAAATGAACTCAATAATACAGCAATCACATAGGCCTACTGTTTAAAACATTAGATAATATTTAGAGCAGATTGGAAATCGCCTCCGTCCAAAACTGAGAATAAGCTCTGGAATCCATTCTCAAATTAAGACCAAATTCCCCAGGTATCTGACAACTGTCATTTTTGGGCACAAGAGCCGTCGCCTACCATTGAAAACAATGGGCCACACCGCGCAGAGTAAGACTGCCACGTTTTGTGTGCCAGGTTAAAATTTTCTATTCACTTACTTCACTGGCTCGCTAATTTCAGGAGACTACGTCGACTTTCCATCATTACTTGTAACTATTACTAGTAAAATACAGGCCATTGGTTAGTCAGCGATTCTTTTAGCTTACTTAATCTGTTAGAAATCACCACCTAAATCACCTAGCATTTTCAGCGATAATAACCGCGGCTAACGCTCGCCAAGCTAGCAAAGATAATGTCAGGTTCTTACCTTGCTGTTGCTCCGAATGAAAATCCGCCACCAGTGGTCCCCGTCCCAAAATTAAACCCAGACATTTGTAATATTTTACACAAATGTCTTTGTACAGAACAAAAACTGCAAATGTTATCTAACCCACACAAAAGTGTCCGGCTAGCTTTAAAGGCTATCGAGTCACAGGTCGTGAGACCTCGTGGAGGCCCAACATTTATAAAGTTGCAGTCATATCGTACAGGCCATAACTATAACGCAGACTGTACACTAAAACGAAAAGGCCCTGCACGCAAATATCGTTAGATGTCGGTTTAAAATCGTCGTTAATTCACCAAAAGTTACACAGTTCACAGCAATGGTTTGATTGCGCGCCTACGGTCAGACATCAGTTCCTCGGTATTTCCGGTGACGCAGCTTCGCAGATGGTGCTGGGATAGTGGAGAATCGAACTATGAGAGACGCGACTTCGTTGATTTTCAGTCCCAGGCGGATCAGGGATTGACGTTCACCCTCTGAGGCTCGCAAACTCCAGTGGTTACCTGAGGTATTGCAATTCAGTAAGCAGCTGGTGGCGAAAAGCTCATTTCCATATTGAAGTCCGTTAAAAAACCATGAATTTACCTTGGCCAAATTATACTATATGGACAGTACTTTAAAAATTTAAGATTTCTTCATACCAGACTAATTGCTTTCCAGAGACTGATTGTTTTTCTGATCTAGGTCACACAAATTAAACAAGCTGTATTCCAAAGCAGTGGTACCCAATGTTTTCTAAATCATTTCAAGTAACTTGGCCCTGTGTTTTTTCATCTTATCATCTGAAGAGAATGTGGTCTTTCAAAGTTTATGTGTCATATGAAAGTATCAAATGGCAATAAATTACAGTGGAAATGGGCATCTGATTTAACGCAGAGAAAAGCCTCCACCCATATATGGATATCCAAATCAAAGCATAATTCCTCTATAGAGATAATGACTAGGTGTCTCCCATACATAATCATCCCGGTCAGTCTGATTTCAATTTTAAAGCTACCATTTGCCAGCAAATACATTTTTAAAGAAAGTGCTCAAATAACTAAAAGAAATTACAACAAAACAGCAACAATAACAACAAATATATTTACACTGATACATACAACTGAACAAAAACCAATTTTAAAGTATAATTTATTACACTAATGGATAACAGCAAATGCTCACATTTTTAAGTCATAATAGCAATACATTGTAAATTGTACTTAACCTTTTTCTGTAAGTACATTCTATTAGCGTTTACCAATCATCTGTACACGAGAATAATGAGTCACTAGGACAATGAAAAACTTAAAAGTTTCATGTCAAGATAGTACGGATGATTTATGTTCAACTTTACATGATATCTATCTGATGTCCCAGGATGCGTTTAGCTGACAGTGACGTAACGGAGCCACGCCCAAATCGGAAGTACCAGGCAAAATTTATTGACGAAGAAGGTAGCTGGCTGCCGATCCCTGAAGCTACTAGCTATTGTTCTTTTTGTTCGCTAAATGAATAGCGTATGTAGCTAATCAGCTAGTAAACGAACACAGAAAAGAGACGCATCGTAGTTGCAGCTTGCAGCATTATCAAAATCGTCTCATGAGTGGACGCGTAGCTCTCCGGAAATCGCTTTCGACTGCTGCGTAAACTGACAGTCGACATTAGAATATGGAGCACATCCGAACTCCAAAGGTAGGGTGGAAATTAATTCGTTCGCTTGCTGCCTGTGTCAACTGGTAGTGACCAGCCTCAGCATCCGATCCGGTTCGAGGATTTCGATTCTGCTTTTGGAGCAGGAAACTTTTACACAACAGTGTGAAAAGTAGCCTACGGTGTTTTGCTGACAGCTTCTTTAATCAGACATTGCCAGTTAGCAATTACGTTAAGATCTCTAGCTTAGGTGGTCTGATTTCATTATTTTTTTATTTAGACCGGATCTTTTGTCACAGTCGGCCCAAACGTGCTTGCTATCATAGTTATCCAAGTTCGCCAACCTAACTGATTAGCAAACACTGACGTGCCAAGTGAAGTTAAGGTTAGGAAACATGATCAAATCGTAGCCGTCAGTGTGGTTGCAGAACAGGGTGTGGACATGAACAACCAGCATCCGCACTCAAATCTCTAGGATGAAGACACTAGCAGTAGCTATTGATTCGTTGGTACCTGCAATTATTGTGCAAATCGGCCGCAGCTATCGACAGCTAACATTAAGAGTCCGAGAACGTAGCTAACGTTAACTGGACAGCGGTGTAGCGGTGTGCCATACGATCTGCCTTTCTGTTGGCACACGCAATAACCTAGTTTCAGACTATTGCTGGTTCCCAGTTAGTCATGGCTTCCCTAAAAACGACAAAGTAATGTTAGTCTGCTTTCTAAATGTAAAATAAAAGGACCATGCGAGTATCAGATTAATTCACACACATAGTCTTTCATTTCATATCCGCAGCCTCAAGAACTAGATTTCGAATACACTTACTGTTAATACATTTTTCAAGCGGAAAGACTAAATGTGATGCTGTGCTGTAAAATATCATTTCCAGGGTATAAGTGACAGGCATTGCAAAACCAGTATTTCTAGGTAGCTAGGTAACAAGTGTCTGATCTGTGAAAAAAGCCCATTTGGATGTGGACTGTCTCTCTGGTAGCATTGGAAAGTCAATATGTGGGCATTTCCTTGTGTGTGAAGGCATCACAGAAGGTACCCACTAAACTGGTGGCAGATCCGAATGGAAACTCATGCATACTGGATGTTTACAGAATGCAGGACATCCAGATGCAAAACATAATTCCCTCATTGGTGAAATGGAGGATATGCTGTCAGCTAAAACATTAAATGAACAATAAATAAATGAATAAACAGAAATGCACCTTTATATACGACCAAATGAGCCTACTGAACAAGAGAGGGGGAAGAAGTGGCTGGAAGCAATCAAATGCTGTGGTCAAAGCAGTTAGGCCTAGTATTTGTTAACTCAACTTTTTTAGTCTACTGGTTGATGTCCTGTTAATCATTCAAGAACTCTTGCAGAGTTAATATTAAGAATTATCTAGCAAGCATAGCATTAAATGTTGACCCTGCTAGCTTTCCAGTTTGGTATTGTGTTTGGTATGGGCACTTACATTAATACTGTTTACTACATATCTAGCTGGGTAAATACTGTTCTGGATAGCATGCTGGCCAGTGTTATAAGTTAACATGCTAGATTGCTGAACTTAAATCTTCTACAACTTTACAGAATAATTAATTGGGCCTGTGTGGCCTATAGAACAGTAATACAAATACAATTCACCTGAGGATTTAAAAGCATCATTGAATCCAAACAAGACAGGTCCTTCTTAATTCCAGGCACCTTTCTTTATCCAAATGTCACAAAATTATGGTTGGTGCAGTGTTATTATCTATGAAATGGTACAATTCAAGCTAAATTCAGTATTTAATTAGATGGCTTTTTTGTTTTACCTAGAACATAGAACTTCAGACAAGCTTTGGAACGTGGAGCGTAATAGGATGTTCAGCTTTTCTGAGAAGGCTGGTTGCTTCTGTATTGTAGAAGTACAGTTCTAGTCCCGGATTATTTGCATTAGATTGAATACAGAAACGAAAGCTTTTATGAATTGTCCCATGTCTGCTGGCTTCTCCATTTGTCATAAATAACCCCCCACCTCACTAAACACTCTTCCATTGGAGAAAGAAGAGACAGAAACTTATTTGCTAGCAGAGTAAGTGTTTTTAAGTCTCATCTTGCATTGCTTCCACCACTGCAATGGCAACATTTCCTTTGTGAAGTAGAGACTGAGGTAGTGGTTAAGCTCATTGTCAAAGCTGGCCTGGAGTTTAGCTGTGTCTTCACGGGACCCAAAAGCCCTGTGTATTGGCTGTCTGCAAGACTTGGAGGGGCTGATCTTCTAACAGGGTTCAAGGAGAGTTGCAGGCACAAGATACTTTGTCTGCTCTGCCTTGTAGAACCATTTGGCCATTTAATCCCCCTCCTTCCGCAGCCCACATTGAGGATGATGTCCCATTGTCACTTTCATGGACTGTAATTTAAAAAAAAAATATTATATATATATATATACTGTATATATATATATATATATATATATATATATATATATATATATATATATGGACAAAGTTACTGTGACATCACCCACTGACTTTTCCATAAAATATGAACTTAAAATAAATCAGCACATGATGGGGAGACCCTATTGCAAATGCATGTTTTTGTGAGAAAAAATGAATGACTTTCAATGAATGACTGTATTTCAACCGCACATTGGTACCATTGATTTACACTGAAACAAGTGCCTGAAAGATCTATACTGGAGTCACCTGCACTGGCACTAGAGAGCACCATCTCTTATTAAGACCAGAAAGTGAGCTTCAAAAACGAAGCCTGGTCTTGCCAGTTGATAATTCTTTCCAGTGGTGCCAGTGTCTCAGTAAGTTTTGAGGTAATGTCCCACTGTGCTGCGGTCAAATATCATCTTTGCCTTCAAACGCAGAATGCACATTTCTGTTTAATCATCCTCTGCAACACATGAAGTGTAGAGCTCCAGCATATTGTGATAGGGAGGTTAATCTGCCCTGAAGAGGCCTTCATCTGTTTGACCGGGAGAAGAGTGCTCAAACTGAGATGCTGAACCGGAATGTCAAGGATGACTGACTCAAGAGGCTATTGTTGATGACAAGCTGCAGTGTGTGGACCTTGCAGCTGAAGTCTGGTATCTCTGCTGGTCTCATGCCTTGGAACATATTAGACCCCCTATTTATTTATGTGGATCTACATTAGCTGTTGCCTGCTTAGCAGCTACTGTTCCTGAAAGCACCACACGGCTAGTGCTGATACCCTAGTGCCCTAACATGACCTGAAGCGTCTTACTGATGTAGTAGTCACCTTTATGTGATATACTCATAGCCTTGCCATTCAGCACAACCTGGTCCAGTCAGTTTCAGGGAAGCTCAATTTGGGCTCATGTAGTGCCGTGTTTTTTAGCATCTCTTTGCAGAAGAATATCTTTTCTTTGACCCTGTACCACCTGGGTTTAGAGAGACCCATCAACTGCTGAAGACCAGTAACTGTGAGCGGCTGGTTGCATGTGGCCTTTACGCTTTGGTCTGAATCCTGCCATTTAGCCTGTTGACTGAAAAATCTGTGTATTTCTTTAATTCTTTACTACAGGCTTGTGGATGATTTTATTTCAGATGATTCCACATGTTAGTGGTATCTTTGGATTTAGATGTTGATGACAGTGTGCTTAAAGTTTTTGCACAAATACCACATGGCTTTTACAGGTGCTGCCTCAATGTACTAGTCTGAGGCTGTTGATCTGGCCCCCCCTGCAAAACTCCTGAATGCATTGATGGCGCTGCGTAGCCAGGATGCGATCTGTGCGGAGGTGGGCCACATCTCTGCATTGATGCTTTAGCTGCACTGATGATTTGGAGACATGGAAACATGCATACTTGCACACTTCTGCAAGAACAAATGCATTCCCTGTGACCTTTAATCATGACTAATAGCAAACTGCTGTTACTCGTTGTTTCAGACATTAAACCAGACCATTGGTAAGTCAATGGCTTAATCAGAGCTGATTAACTGAGTGCTCATCTAGGATGAGCGGTGGCATTTAGGGTGAGAGAAACCTTAATGTCTTGAACGGGTCATCCTGGCTGTCTCTACAGGGCCTGTCGCTTAGTGGTCTGTCCTCCAGTTCTCGAGGCCAAGAGTGGGGCCAGCCTTGGCAGAGTGCAGTCTGTGGTTGCTTAGTTGCAGACTGGTTCCTGGATACATAATCAAGTGCAGGGTTTCCCCCAGAAAAGTTGTTAGGCCTGGTGGCAAGTAGGCCTATCTTTTGACAGGGCCCGGTGCGGGCCGGCAGCCAAGTGTCTTTTTTGACGGGGGCAGCGACAGACTGATGGCAGCATTAAGGTAGGGCCCTATAGTTTTTGTGACAACAGAATCACGGACGGAATCACGGAATTGATAATTTAAAAAAGCTATAACACAGATTCCATAGGGCCGTACATTAAGTCAGTGCTAAAAGCTGACTGGAGAGTTGAAAATATGACTACGTAATGTGAATGTTGTTATAAATAAGTCATTTATTCAACACACATTCTAAAAAATCAACAATTATTTACAGCATAGCAGAGTCTTACAAAGAATCTGACAACAATGTACAGTCTTGGAATGCTGTGTTTTCAACAACAACAAAAGAAATTAAATTAAAATAAATAATATCAAGGTTTTTGGACTCTACCAAAAAATTGTATTCAAGTACTGATTGGCTACTGAATCTTACAACAAGCCTTGGAATGCTGGGCACATTTAAACATTTAAAAAACTGTCTTAGGTTTTTTGGCTTTTACAGTAGGCTACCTTTCCTCCTTGACATTATCCCTAAATGGCACCAAGGAAGTATCTGTGTTACTGACTGTTTGGCTAGCTAGCTAAGTTAGCTACATGACCACATTGTCATAAAATTTTTCCCGACCGTGAATACTGCCTGACTTGTTTACACTTTGTACAGATGTGGCTCCTGAATAAATCTCTCGTTGTTTCCGTCGCAGCACTTTAGACACAAGCAATATCGAAAACATCCTGAAATTTCTTCTTACCGTGAAGAGTGCCTGACCCTCGACCGTAGCGTTTTTTCCCCAAAGATGGTATTTCTAGATATAGCCTAATTTTCCCGCTGTGTTAATACATTTCTACGGTTGCAGGTCAGGCACTCTTCACCGTAAGAAGAAATTTTAGGATTTTCCCAAAATTGTGTCGAAAGTGCTGGGACGGAAACAACGATGGATTTACTCTGTAGCCACATCTGTCCAGAATGTAAACAAGTTAGGCAGTTTTCACGGTCGGGAAAAATTTTTTATGACACCGTTGGCGTGCACATCAATGTCATCAAGCTAACGTTATTAATAAACAAGTGAAGTTGTTATTTCGTTGGCGATTAAGTCATGTAATGTTACAATCTATATGTGAACATTACATTCATGCTACTAGTTTAACGTTACCTACACACTGCTTAAGTTAATATAAAAAGAATGTAGGCCTACTTACCATCGAGATGAAGTGATAACGCAGTTATCGAGGTTAGTTAGCCGACTAAATAAGAAATGGTGGCTTGCTTGGTAACGTTAGCTTGTGATAGTTGGAAGCGTCAAGTGTTGAATGCAGAGACTGTGAAAAGGTTGAATGTCACTCTACACACAATGAGGGTAAAGAACACTGATCTCAGACCTGGTGTTTTCCTATTGCGTTCACGTTTTAACCAACAGATGTCGCTGGTGAGCTTTTCAACCGAGCCACCCCACTGTAACTGTAGTTTAAAAACATCTTAAAAATACATTTAAAAAAGAAATAAATTCCCCGATGCTTAGGCCCGGCGGGGGGTCAACTTAGGCTGAAGTGTCTTTGCTGAGGGAGATTTGCAGAGAAGGAGAGAAATGTACATGTGAATTACAAAAAGGATTAACCACACAGATGGTGCTTGACAAATATGATGGGCTCTCTCTGCCTCAAGGCCCTCATCCTCTCTGATCTCCTCCTACTCCTCCTTCTCCACTTCTTCACCTGTCTGTCCTGTTCTGCTCAGTAAGTTGGATAGTGTGCTTATGTCAGACCAAGTTCACTGGTGCCGGGAGGATAAAGCAGGATTGATGAATAATAATAATGACTTGCATTTGTGTGGTGCTTTTGTCACACTCAAAGTACTTTACAGACACCAGAAATGTGAAGCAAGCACCTGGGTGATGCATGGGTGCCATTTGGCGCCAGATATGGCCCCATGTCATATGTGGATTTGATGGGCTCTTTAGTTCTTTGTTTTCTTTTAGAAAAATTGGCTCCGCCGCAATAGCACTTTAGTGCAAGGTGTTGTTTTTATTTACAGTGCTCAAAATTACAAAAAACCAAGTCCGAGGGGACCAGGGATTGGCATTCTCTGTGAAGCTCATAAACTCCAGTGGTTACTCGAGGTATTGCAGTTTTGTAAGGCTCATGCCAAAAAAACAAATTTTCCCATTGAAGTCCATTCAAAACTATGAATTTGCCCTGACCAAATTAAATTATTTTGAACAGAACTTATTATCTCTAAAATTTTGTCACATTGAACTAATTACACTCCAGGCACTGATTTTTGTTCTGATTCCCACAGAAGAAGATATAAGATTTATTTAATTCCAATTTGGTCCACATAGTTTTACGTCACAGTGCTCGTAACTGCTTAATCGAGCACACCTGCTCGTCTCATACATGAACGAATATGAGACTGTTACTGACTCATCGATGCAGAAAAGGGTTGAATTCAGAGTTGCTTGCACAGAACCAATATATGAGAATACGCAGAGTATTAAACCGTGACCTAGAATAACATGAATCCACTGCCATTATTGTTTTGATTATATTGTTATTTTGATATGTTAATATTACTAATAGTAATGTTACCTGCCATAATTTTCTTGTGTCCATTGTTCATGGTGATGACTCATGACAAATAAATATTTAGTAGCTAATAAAGCTAGGCATATGTGGCTCTTAAATTGAGATTCTATTATGCTGATTTCACAATATTATTTTGACTACATTCTCATTTTGATATTTCTACTAATAGCCTAATACCATTAAAATGTTATTAGTTGTAGTATTTCTTTCTTTGCATGATGATGGTGCTGATGGTGCTGATGATGACAATGTAATCACATGAAAAATAAATAGGCCAACATAAATTAAAAAATGAGAATAGCTATATATTTTCTCTTAAATTATCTTAATTAAGAATTCATCTAATTAAGATGAAGTGGTGTTGAAGATAATAAACATGTCATTTACAAAGATGACGATTGTATGAATATAATACATAAGCCTAATTTGACATTTGACTGATTTTACATAAATCTTTGCATTTTTCCCATTTATTTATTATTTCTTGTCTAACTCATAGTTCAATGCGCTCAGTAAGTTACGAAAGTTTGCCTGTGTGCTGAGATAAACCGACCATCACGTCAGTGGCTACAGCTTTTTGTAGAATACCACTGTTTTTGAATTCACTTCGCAGTTCCCTTTTAATTGTAGGCTACTACTCATTGCTTTTCTAAGGATATGAACATTAATTTTTCAGTGGATTTGTCATATCTTAGTGTGTATTATATGATTTTAAAAAGCACACAGACACAAAGCACAATTAACTGGGATGGTTTATAAGTGATTGGGTACATTTATCAGCACTAGGCAAAGACATCTTGAATAATTTTTACATGTACTGCTGAGATTGTCAGTACCCGAGTTCAGGATAGCATGACTAACAACATTACAGTATAGTAAATCATATCGAAAGGTTGTCGTTGCCCATATTATACTTTTTCCTGTAATTCAGGAAAAGTGTTTGTTGATAGAGTATGCGTTAAATAGGAGTGCGGCCGCTGATGACAGAGCTCTCTGTCACACTCATCCCACTACACCTGATCAGGATGAAGGGAATACCTGTACACTGTATTACATGCCCCCAAAACAAACGTTAATGGCACCTACAACGGTCTTTGTCCGGAGCTAGATAGCTTTACACCTGACAGAGGACATTGTCTGTTGAAATATTGTTGTCACCTTTTGATTTGTTTTGGGGATGTGTAAAGCAGTGTCCCCTCATCTTCTTCCCCTTCCTCATTCAGTTCAATTCTCTCGATCTTCCCCCGATTTCTCTGTGCCAGCCCACTCCTTTCCTCATTCCTGTCCCTGTTATCACCATCTTCTGAACTCCCTCTGCTCCGCCCATCTGTTATTATCCTCCTCTTTCCCTCTGCTCCTTACTTTCCTCTTCCTCCTATTTAACTTCTAAAGTCATTTTTGTCAGTTTAAACAATCAGCCTGTTAACAGCATTAGACCGAGTGGACACCTGGCATTGAGAGCAGTAGAATGTAGCCAGCGAACGATTAGCTGAGCAACATTTTGGTCTTTTCGCAAGTAGAGAGAGAGCCAAATGAACAAATATTTTGAATGGACAGAGCCAAAAGATGTGGCCCAAGCTTCTGGCCATATTGTATGATAGTGTATGAGCTCTATGCACAAGTGTAAAAACAGGCTCATTCAGAAGCAAGAGTTAACATTTCAAAATGGGGAATAAGTTAGATTTTCAGCACACACGTGATTACTATGGATGCACCGAAATGAAAATTCTTGGCCGAAACCGAAAATAAGGAAATACTTGGCTGAATACCGAATACCGGTATTTTCTCATTTATTTTCCCATTTGTACCATTGCATAAATTTAATCAGTTTTGCTTTTGATTTAAGCTTTTCGACGACAAAACTAAATTACAAAACGACATGGTGATGAAAAAACTTTTATTAGTCTATTTCAGTCCTTTCCAGCAGACATTATACTAAAAAAGCACAATAACTGGGGTAATGAACATAGAGGGCAGGGAGTGTTCCACAGAAAGCTGATATACTAGTATAATATTCAGTAAAAATCTTTTTGGGAGGTAATTCAAGATCTTTATTATTTTCCTTTGTACAATACAAGAATACAATAACTAAAAAATCAAATAAACGGAGAAAACACGCATCATTCAACCAACATGATTTCCAACAACAAATGTTCACCTGTAGCCTGTGGAATATATATTTCATTTCTACCAAATGTAATTTCAAAAGATAAGTCAGTGCCAACTGTTGACGAATCAAGGGAAATGTAAAATACCTAATAACTGTACAAATAGGCTACTAGCTGCATGCTGAGAGTATTAGCCATTCTAAATGCACAAAAAAGGCGCTGTTTGAAATGAAAGTCAAAATGAAAGTGCACGCGAGACGTGCGTGCACGGACAGGGGAATCAGTTTGCTTCAAGGATACTGAATTTGCTACAACATCAGCACTGTTTGAACGCATCATCAATAGCCGCAGGAGAGCAATGAAACAGTATCACATTTATTTATATACCTTTGTTACAATAAAAAAAATTTTTAAAAACACACACACATTCAGTCAAAATCTTCGGCATTTTCACTCTTTCGGTCAAATTCCAAATGTGTAATTTTTTGCTATTTTCGGCCGAATATTTTCGGTGACCGAAATTTCGGTGCACCCCTAGTGATTACATATAAAAAAGATAGCACGAGGGCTGTCAAAAGCAAAAAGTTGTTTTTTTTCCCTATTCAAAATGTATTCAAATATCGAATATAAATTTGACAGCACTATCTTTTTTTTTTTTGTCGATACAGGAGTAATGTCAGGAGCAGAGGGTGGTGATTGGTCAGAATCTCTTGTACCCACACAACTGTACTTGCAATCACTTTCATAAACTAAATTTAATAACAATAACACTTTTATTAGGGTCTTACAGCCAAGCACAACCTCAGCCTGTGTATCAAAGGAAAGAACCTCCTGCACCTGTACCAGTGACCATTGCAGGTTTTTTTTACGTTGCTAGATTGTAATATGTGATGTGATGCGATACTTGCCTAGTCTGTGCTATTAATGAGGAAGTGCACTGTAAGAATGAGAGGATAATATGACACAACGCAGCTTAAGCAGAGGCCGCAGTGTGTGGCGTTGCTAAGAGTCTGTTTGACTGACATTGCCGGGCCAACAGGTGCCCTTTGTCCCCAGGTATGCTGATGATTGACAACTGGTACTGTTTGCTCTTTCAGGTTGAGCAGGTGAAGCTCCAGGACAGGTTCAGTAATAAGTGCACCACAGGAGACCTACACCTGACTGCCACCCACCTCATCTTCGTGGAGAGCACATCAGCAAATGCACAGGAGATTTGGGTAAGTGTGTGTGTGCATATGTGTTTGAGTGTGATTGAAAGAGAAAATGTGCCTTCACAGTGCTATGGTTTCAGAGAGAGGAGGCTCTCTGAAGAAAAGCTGGGCTGGGATGACCTGGTTTTTGACTGGTGCAGTTGTGACGTTTTAATGTAGAATGCAACACAGACTCAGAGATAGGTCCCCCTTGTAAGCAGATGCTCTGCCTCCAAAGAGGCTGTAAACCATGGGAACAGGGGTTATTGGTGCCGCACAGTGATAGCCTCAGCCTGTGGCTGCCAGTTGGCAGGGTTGCCATGGTAATGTTAAGACAACCAAATTGACTTCTGATAGCGAGAAGAGGACCTAAAAGGTCAGGCTGGTGTCTTGTCATCAACAGTAGCCCTGCTCCTTGGTGCAGCAGCTTCACTCTTTTATGGGGAAGGTCACCGGAGAGTGAAGCTGTTGTTCCCTCTACCCCCCTCCCCGTTTAGAATGGCTTATGCCCTAATTATTCTCTAATTTTTCTATTTTTTTTCCTGAGACTATAGCCACTCAGCTGGTACTTCCCAGCTCCCCCATGCACGCACACGCACACACACACACTTCTGCACACACATTACATTACATTACATTACAGGCATTTAGCAGACACTCTTATCCAGAGCGACTTACACAACTTTTACATAGCATTTTTTTACATTGTATCCATTTATACAGCTGGATATATACTGAAGCAATTTCGGTTAAGTACCTTGCTCAAGGGTACAACAGCAGTGTCCTACCCGGGAATCGAACCTGCGACCTTTCGGTTACAAGTCTAGTTCCCTACCCACTGTGCTACACACAGAGACATTATGCGCCCTTCAACTTATATATGATGTCTCCGCCCTGATTTCTGGTCAGGGATTTTCCCCCAGTGACTGCCGGGCCTGTCCCCCACCATGGTAGTCCTTCAGGGTCAGCTGTCTGGTGTTTGTTTGTTAGTGGTACCCCAACCCTGTTCCTGGAGATCTACTGTCCTGTAGGTTTTCAGTTCATCCCTAATTTGGCACACCTAATTCTACTAATTAGCAGCTCATCAAGATATCTTGCTGTTGAATGAGATGGGCTTTGTTAGGGTTACAGTGACAATCTACAGGATGGTAGATCTCCAGGAACAGGGTTGGGAATCACTGGTTTAGGTGTTCACAACAGAGGGCGACCGGTGAATTTACAGTGGCATCATTCCTGGTGCTATCTGAATGCATTTTGTTCACTCATGTCCTGCTACAGTCGGGAGGAATGAGACTTATAATAGGAAGTGCTGCAGGTATTCATCCAGGGTGTTGAAAACAGGCTCTGCTAGCTGTCAATTGAGGACAATTGGTGATTTACTGCTATATAGTGTAATATTGCCCTGAGAGAGCAAAGTACTCAAACACACACCTTTCATGGTTGGGTTAAGTTAAATGCAACCCAGCTAGCCCAAAATATTGCAAACTCTTACAATGTTGCAGGAAGGTCTTCAGGTTGTGGCGAATAACATTGTTCTTTTTTCTGCCAACTCCTTCCAACCACAACTTTTCTGCTGTGCTGTAAATAGGTCCAGCTCATACTTACCCTTTTTTCCCTTTGCATGAAGTGCACCTAAAGCCGCGTTTCCACCGCAGGAACTTTACCCCGGAACTAGGAACCTTTTGAGGAACTCAGTGCGTTCGACCGCAGGAACTAGGGTCTAAATTTAGTTCCGGGGGCTTTTATTTTCCTGCTCGGGGGGTAGTACTTTCCAAAAGTACAGGAACCTTTCGGGTGGAGCTTGCAGCGCTGAACATTTCTGATTGGTCGAGTACTCGCAGCATTTTTTTTTGTTTATTTCAACCGCCATTTTAAAAAAACCTGCAGCCGCAAACCAGTTTGTTTTCATAATAACTTGAATTCAAACTTGTATGTTTTGCGGCGCAGTAGCCTACTTTTGGTTATAGCCTGCCAACGTCTTGGAATTATAACGTGTGCTCTTCTGTTCTTTTCTTGCTTTAGTATTCATTTTATAAAATGCTAAGCATTCGTGCTGGGACAGCATATTAAGTACCAAAACATTCAAACGGTTTAATTCGGTTGCTGAATATTTTCTTCCGGATTTTCTTTGTTAGCCCGTTGTAATTGACTCAAAACATTTGATACAGTTATGTGAGGTATGCGGTAGTTATGCGTAATTTACATTGGTGATACAGTAAAAGCAAACTGGAAATCACCTTCCAAACTTTTTGTCAGGGTAAAATAACAGGTTAATTCTAGTAATCGTCCCTTTTGCTTTTTCAGACTGCCGTAATTTTACTCTGCCATTCTTCAATTCCACAAAAAGACCAGGAAGACTATGGACTAATTTATGGTGCATGGTTCACATCTGGAGGGCACACTTCGCTGTTCGGCTAGCAGTAACTTTGAAGGAAAGCAAACGGTGGCTGTACCACTGCTAATTTAAATTTTCACGCAAGTCCGAGTTTTCGTTCTATTCTTGTCATTTTGCGATTAGCCTATATGGAATTGACGATGAGAAAGTAATCAATTCAACAGCAAATTGTTTACAACGTGTGCATGTTTTCTGCTGTTGTTGCCAGTTATTTGTGGAATGTGAATGCATTCTGTCGCCTCTGTCAGGGTAGGGCGCGGGAATGGACCCAAACGCAGAGTGCAAAAAACAAAACTCCAACGGGTAGAAAGAACAAAGGCTTTACTTAGAAGGGGAACAAAGGGAACAGAACGCCTCGCAGGGCGGTTTAACAAACACAACGAAAATCCTCAAAAAAGCGGGAAAACAAAAATACAAAAATTCCAAAAAACGTAGAGAACCGAGTTGGCAGGGAACAGGGAACAGGCAACAGGCAACGGGAAGGCAAGGAAACCGGCAACAAGCAAGTAAGCAAAAAACAAGCAGGTAGGCAACAGGCAGGCAAAAACACGCAAGGATCCAGCACCTGAGTCAGGGAAAATGGAGACTTAAATAGAACTGACGCAGACGAGACACAGGAGGGCACAATGAACAATCAGGCCACAGAGAGGGAAGGGAACACGAGACAATAAGCAACTAATAATGGAATAATGGGAAACAATAAAACAATTAAACAAGACACAAATCAGAGGTGCCGCCATCTGGCGGCCCAACCAGGAATGACAGGGGGAAGACACAGAACCCTGACGTCCCAGGAGGCCGACCCTGGGAGGGGGTGAACTGGAGGGTGGGAGCAGGGAACAGAACTCAGGACAGGAGCACCGACAGAAACAGGACTCAGGACTGGACAGAACTCAGGAACTCAGGACAGGACTCAGGGCTGGACAGAACTCGGGCGACAGGAGACTCAGGGCTGGACAGGACTCGGGCGACAGGAGACTCAGGGCTGGGCAGGACTCGGGCGATTAAACAAGACACAAAGCAGAGGTGCCGCCATCTGGCGGCCCAACCAGGAATGACAGGGGGAAGACACAGAACCCTGACAGCCTCGGATGTCAAGACATGAAAGTGAATGTTCGCATAAAAACATAATGAATGTGTTTGAGAGGATATATGAAACAGTTACAATCTGACTGTTGGCCTGTTATATCCTATTTGTTGCATAACAACGGTCCAGGTTCAACTACCAATGACAGTTTTGCTTGACAACGGTAAAATATGCCCAAACGGCTGCAGAAGAATATTTCAATAATAATATTTCGATAAAAATCAATAAATACAAAAGTAACCATATATAGTCATTGTTGGTAACCCGTTGTATATAAGTGGAATAAACCCCTCCGGGCTGTCCCGGTTATTAGAAAATAATTTAGGCTACTTCGGTGGTAGTATGGGGTTACAGAAGAAATCATACGACAGATGGACCGACGACAACGTTGCTTTTTCATACGTCAGTGGGCTAATTTGCCTAATCTTCGCGGGACTTTAGACCGTGGTGGAAACGCAGACAACAATGGGCTGAAGGAAGCTTTTAGTTCCTTGAAAAGTAGTTCCTGGGACTAAAGTTCCGGGTACTTTTGGTGGAAATGCGGCTTATGGTGGGTGTTCAGCAGTGAGCTGACAATTGTGGAGCGGAAAACTTATTGGTCTCAACCTGTTTTCAGTCATTTTCCTTGATTATCAATACAGTGATTAATTCACAAAATACTCAGTTCCATCAGATATTGCCAGCTCTCCGAAATGAGGCCGTTTAGTGAGTAACAAAATTATTATTATCAACTTATTTTATCAACCTTATATGTGGATACATGTAAACCTCTTCCTTCTCTACACTCACACTAAGAGAATATTTGTGGCAAAAATCTGCAATTCTCAGATTTTAAACAATCTTGAAGGACAGGTTTTGTTATGGTTATGCTGAAAGCTAATGTGGTAGTTAACAGCGTGGTGTATCTTATTTGCTGAATGTGATGAAAACAAAAAAATTGATTTTTCTAAATTGAATTATCATATAATCTCCCTAACACAATGTGATGAAGCGGTGTGTTACTTGCCAATTGGTTAGTCACATCACTGGGAGGCTTGTTAATCAAGGAAAATTAATGAAAAAAGGATGAGACCAATGATCAATTCAAAGGGAAGTTTTTTGCCCCACCAATTTTCAGTTCACCAGCCACCGCTGGTATTCAGGTCACGAGACCATGCCCAAAACTCTGGTTCCTGGGGTGTGGGAGAGCTTCACGCTTCTGGGATTAGCTGACCACAAATCACTCAGGCCATGGCATTACACATGCAAATTTGTGCTTAGAGGTGTCGCCAAGAGTTCCATGAAAGGACAGAGCTCATTTGGTATGCAGATGGCGGCTTCTGTTATTCGGGTCACGTGCCATTGTTTGTTGGCATTTTCCGCACTGCCATACTAAAGGAATTTCTGCGGATGCTTGGGCGTGATATAAACTGGAGAAAAATATTGTGTCGTGCGAGCGTACGCTGTGGCTGACTGACAGGTGCAGGTATGATGCTGGTTTCAGTGTCTGCTCCACAGTAGTGCTACGCTAGAGCCCTCTCCTCAGGGCCTGAGATTCTGGGTAAGGTCTTCTGGGTAACTCCAGACTACGGGGCGGAGCGCTGCCGCTTCTTTCTTTTTAGAAAGGGCTAATTCCTTTAAGCAGAGTGGCCTATCTCAGTTTATTACTTTTCACCCCCTTCCACCACCATTCCTGTTTTTATCTTTTTTTGATTTCTATCTTTTTCATTTTTGTTTCAGTTTTTCTTTTTTAGCTACTCGCACGTCTACTGACGTGCAGAATTCATTTAAATTCGATAGTGTGACAGTTATTCAGCATGTCTACAGAGAAACATTTTGAGGTAATAAGTGAAACGTTTCACAAGTCGGTAAAATTAGTGGGTAAGTTATTTCCTATGGACCCCTCTCTCCTAGGACACAAGCAGTCCCTTGAAAATTTCTCCCCAATTTTATATTTTTTCAGATTTTTTTTTCTGCCATTTTTTCTCATCTGTTGCTGTTTTAGTTGAACTAAGATTGCGCCATAGCTGTTTAAATCCTCCACAGGCACACACCTATGGTGTGTAAACAATGCAAAGGTTGCTGGGAGACATAGTTTCTTATCTTGTGCCTATTATGCCACACTGCTCTACAAAACAACCAGGTTTGGCAGGCAGTTTGGAAAATGTAGGTCAGGTGAAGCTTTGCACACATGCTTGTTTTCATGAAAGGCCACAGTAATTGCATCAGCGCTGGTTGAGTGGAGGAGGTACATAGTTACATAAAGCCCAGATTTTCATGTGACTCTGTGGTTCCTGCATAATCCAGCTAAAGCCGCGTTTCCACCCAAAGTACCCGGAACTTAAGTCCCAGGAACTACTTTTCAAGGAACTAAAAGGTTCTTTCAGCCCATTGTTGTCTGCGTTTCCACCGCGGTCTAAAGTCCCGCAAAGATTAGGCAAATTAGTCCATTGACGTATGAAAAAGCGACATCGTCGTCGGTCCATCTGTCGTATGATTTCTTCTGTAACCCTATAGCCTAAGCTACTACCACCGAAGAAGCCTACATTATTTTCTAATAACCGGGACAGCCCGGAGGGGTTTATTCCACTTATACAACGGGTTACTGACTATATATGGTTACTTTAGTATTTATTGACTTTCATCGACTTAATCAACTGAAATTGAAATATTCTTCCGTGGCCGTTTGGGCATATTTTACTGTTGTCAAGCAAAACTCTCGTTAGTAGTTCGACTTGGACCGTTGTTATGCAACAAATAGGATATAACAGGCCAACAGTCAGATTGTAACTGTTTTATATATCCTCTCAAACACATTCATTATGTTTTTATGCGAACATTCACTTTCATGTCTTGACATCCGAGGTGACAGAATGCATTCACATTCCACAAATAACTGGCAACAGAAGAAAACATGCACATGTCGTAAACAATTTGCTGTTGAATTGATTACTTCAACTCTCATCGTCAATTCCATATAGGCTAATCGCAAAACAGCAAGAATAAATAGAATGAAAACTCGGACTTGCGTGAAAATTTAAATTAGCAATGGTACAGCCACCGTTTGATTTCTTTCACAGTTGCTGCTAGCGGAGCAGCGAAGTGTGCCCTCTCCAGATGCGAACCATGCACCATAAATTAGTCCATAGTCTTCCTGGTCTTTTTATGGAATTGAAGAATCACAGAGTAAAATTATGGCAGTCTGAAAAAGCAAAAGGGACGATTACTAGAATTAACCTGTTATTTTTCCCTGACAAAAAGTGCGGAAGGTGATTTCCAGTTTGCTTTTACTGTATCACCAATGTAAATTACGCAGAATTACCGCATACCTGACATAACTGTATCAAACGTTTTGAGTCAATTATAACGGGCTAACAAAGAAAATTCGGAAGAAAATATTCAGCAACCGAATTAAACCGTTTGAATGTTTTGGTATGTAATATGCTGTCCCAGCACGAATGCTTAACATTTTATAAAACGAATAGCCTACTAAAGCAAGAAAAGGACAGAAGAGCACACGTTATAATTCCAAGACGTTGGCAGGCTATAACCAAAAGTAGGCTACTGCGCCGCATAACATACAGGTTTGAATTCAAGTTAATATGAAATTAAATTGGTTTGCGGCTGCAGATTTTTAAAAATGGCGGTTGAAGAGGAGAGGTGTGTTTCTTATTAGATAAGTTTACAGATTTTTAGGGTCCTGGAAGAAAAGTGCTTTGTAGATGCCAATTGTCATTATTTTGGGTCATAGATTAGAAACTTACCTGGCAATTAGGTGATGTGAGCATCACCTAAAAATGACACAAATGTGATGTCTCTATTCAGGCTGGATATAAATGTGATGTGAATGTGTAGTTGCGGCGTTCTTGTGATATTGATATGACGTGCATGTTTGCATAGTTGTATGTAGGCCTAATTAGTTTTTTTTTTGCGTGGGTGGGGTGTCATTGGCTTGAGCACACTGATGTGTGTGGTGACAGTAGACATGCTGTGGATGCAGTGCGTATGTTTGTTTTTTGGATGCAGTGAGGATGTTTGTTTTGTAGATGCAGTGCGGATGCTTGTTTTGTGGATGTAGTGCAGATGTTGGTTTTGTGGATGCAGGGCAGATATTGGTTTTGTGGATGCAGTGAGGATGTTTGTTTTGTGGATGTAGTGCAGATGTTGATTTTGTGGATGCAGGGCAGATATTGGTTTTGTGGAAGCAGTGCGGATGCTTTGTGTATGCAGGGCGGATGTTTGTTTTGTGGAAGCAGTGCGGATGTTTGTTTTGTAGATGCAGTGCTGATGTTTTATGGAAGCAGTGCGGATGTTTGTTTTGTAGATGCAGTGCTGATGTTTTGTGGATGCAGTGCGGATGTTTGTTTTGTGGAAGCAGTGCGGATGTTTGTTTTGTGGATGCAGGGCAGATGTTGGTTTTGTGGATGCAGGACAGATGTTGGTTTTGTAGATGCAGGGCGGATGTTTGTTTTGTAGCCTAGATGCAGTGCGGATGTTTGTTCTGTGGATGCAGTGCAGATATTTGTTTTGTGGATGCAGTGCGGATGTTTGTTCTGTGGATACAATGCAGATATTTGTTTTGTGGATGCAGGGCGGATGTTTGTTGTTATGCTGTCTGGGTGTGATGTAGTTGCAGTGTGTGGACAATTATGTGAAAGTAGCATGATGGATATCATGTGCAGCTTTGCATGGATGTGATGGTGAATATGGCATGCCCAGCATCTAAAATCCCTACCTCCTCCCCTTCCTTGTAGATCCTGCACCACCACATCACCTCGGTGGAGAAGCTGCCTCTCACCGCCAGTGGCTGCCCCCTGGTCATCCAGTGCCGGAATTTTCGGGTGGTGCACTTTGTGGTGCCGCGGGAGAGGGACTGCCATGACGTCTACAGCTCGCTGCTCCAGCTGCTGCGGCCAGGTGAGTCGCGCCCCGTCCTGCCAGGTGCTGATGGAGATGCCGGGGGGGGGGGGGGGGGCAATGGCGATGTGCCTAATTTGATTTAATAGTGTGTGCGCCTGCTTTGGTGCTCTGACAAAGGCACTGCCGTGTGAGCCTCCTCCTGCTTCTGCATTGGTCCATTGCCAACTTGAGCTTATAGTATGCCACATTCTGACCCCATTTCAACAGACAGAATTCATAAACAACTTCACATATCCACACAATAAAGCCCCAAATTAAGGGGATTTAGCATTTTCTCCTTCTACTTATTCTTCTTCTTCTTTTTCCTGCCACAAATGCTCCTAGCCCACAAAGAATATGTCTCTAGATTGGTCATTGTACATATATCAACCAATAAAAACATTCGATGCAAACACAAAATGAACATGTATACAAGTCCACATGTTTAAAACAGTACAACTTTGCAGCTCTGATGTCTACTTCCCTCGTAGCCTAGTGCCTTTGCCTTTTGGAACTGTTTACATGACTCATAAAAACACAGGGCCAAGTGACTTGAAACAATTTAGGAAACATTGGGTAGCGTTGCTTTGGATTACAGCTTCTTTAATTTTGGTGAGGCAAGATAGCCTATATTGTTTGTAGTACAGTAACATGGCGTCATTTCGATATCAATACTTTTAATGGCAGGCCTAGATTTTTGCCAGTTTGAATGACTTAGGCCTATAGACAGTGCTTTGTATGTCTGAGTAATTAGGCTTTTTTTTTTTACATTGAAAACATGTTTTTCATGAGATTAACATGATCCTCCGTGAACTCTTATTGGGCAATAAATGCCTAAAAACAGTCTCAATCATCTTCAGTTTAAAGGATCGTGCAGTTTTAAATGTAACATTTTAAGCTAATTATGCAAGTGCCTTGGTGACTAGTGGGAGTGAAATGTAAAATATTTAAATATTGGTAAATTGGTAAATCACTTGTTACCAACAAGCAGTTTTTAGTGAGGTCTGCAGCTTTTTTGTTCTTCCCTCTATGATATGATTGGTCAGCCTGGCAGCCATGCAGAGGAAGTGATAGGTCAGCAAAATATCCTGTCAAGTGCCTGTTTTCCAGCTTTACCAGTGGCCTGTCTGGTGCTGGTCTGGTTATAACCTCCTATCAGTGACTACACTGGCTGCCCTGGAGGCTGGTTGGAAAACAGTGTAGTGAGGGGAACAGGTTTATGCGAAGGCTGTTGTGACGCTATAAATAGATCTGTGCTCAGCATTTTGCAAAAATGTATAATTAGCAGTTGACGTAGTGCTAGACCATTTATAATATTAGTTTGCACTAGTTTTTAGTTTGAACTGTTTTTCTTGCGTACTATGTCTCCCTTGTACAGGCTGAGGTTTTGTCAGGTGACACTGCTTGCTTCTGGCTCGATTTGGTTCTGGCACATTTCGGCCTGTTTCTGTTAAGGCCCGACTCTATGAAGCTGAGAGGAATGCTTGCGTGTGACTCAGCTGTGAGTCGGTCCTCTGCAATGCCCTTTCCCTGTCCACAGTGTCGTACGACGAGCTGTACGCCTTCTCCTACAACCCCAAGCAGAACGACCAGCAGCGCGAGGAGGGCTGGCAGGTGATTGACCTTGCTGCGGAGTTTGAGCGCATGGGCGTGCCCTGCGACCAGTGGCAGCTGACCGACGTCAACAGGGACTACAAGGTGGGCATGGCATCAGGAGGGCTACTCGGCAGGCTGTGACACAGACCTGACTTGCCTTGTGCTTTGCCTGTTCTTTATGGTTATACACAAAACATTGTCCATGCATTCTACTCGCACTGTACCACACCCTCTACCCGGGCTGTACACGCTGAACATGCGTTCCACACACTCTACTCGGGCTGAACACACTGAACACGCATTCCACACACTCTACTCAAGCTGTACACAATGAACAAGCATTCCACACACTCTACTGGGGCTGTACACACTGAACATGTGTTCCACACACTCTACTCGGGCTGTACACACTGAACACACGTTCGACACACTCTACTCACACTGCACACACTGAACACGCGTTCCACACACTCCATCAGGCTGTACACACTGAACACGCATTCCACACACTCTACTCAGGCTGTACACACTGAATACGAGTTCCACACACTCTACTCCTGCTGTAATCACTGAACACGCATTTCACACACTCTACTCAGGCTGTACACACTGAACAAGCGTTCCACACACTCTACTCAGGCTGTACACACTGAACACGCGTTCCACACACTCTACTCCGGCTGTACTCACTGAACACGCGTTCCACACACTCTACTCAGGCTGTACTCACTGAACACGCGTTCCACACACTCTACTCAGAGTGTACACACTGAACACATGTTCCACACACTCTACTCAGGCTGTACACACTGAACATGCGTTCCACACACTCTACTCAGGCTGTACACACTGAACACGCGTTCCACACACTCTACTCAGGCTGTACACACTGAACACACATTCCGCACACTCTACTCAGGCTGTACACACTGAACACGCGTTCCACACACTCTACTCATGCTGTACACACTGAACACATGTTCCGCCACTCTAGTCAGGCTGTACACACTGAACACACGTTTCACATGGTCTACTCACAGTGTACACACTGAATACAAGTTCCACACACTCTACTCTTGCTGTACTCATTGAACACGCGTTTCACACACTATTCCTGCTGTACTCACTGAACACACACTCCGCACACTGTACTTTTGCTGTACACACTGAACACACGTTCCACACACTCTACTTGCAGTGTACACACTGAACACATGTTCCACACACTGTACTCTTGCTGTACTCACTGAACACGCGTTCCACACACTATACTCCTTCTGTACTCACTGAACACACACTCCGCACACTGTACTTTTGCTGTACACACTGAACACATGTTCCACACACTCTACTTGCAGCGTACAAACTGAACACACGCTCCACACACTGTAATTTTGCTGTACACACTGAACACGTGTTACACACACTCTACTTGCAGCGTACAAACTGAACACACGCTCCGCACACTGTAATTTTGCTGTACACACTTAACACTTGTTCCACACATTCTTCTCTGGTTGTACACACTGAACACACGGTCCGCACACTCTACTCCTGCTGTACACACTGAACATGCATTTCACACACTCTACTCACAGTGTACACACTGAACACACATTCCACACATGCTACTCCTGCTGTACACACTGAACACTTGTTCCACATGCTCTACTCAGTGTACACACTGAACACGCGTTCCACACACTATGCAAACCTACACATGTAGATTTACCTGTCTGTTGAGAATTAACATTTACCGCTATATACCTGTGTGTGCAGGTGTGTGAGACATACCCTCGGGACCTGTACGTGCCTATCACTGCCAGTAAACCCATCATTGTGGGGAGCTCCAAATTCAGAAGCAAAGGCCGCTTCCCTGTCCTGACATACTTCTACCAGGACAAGAAGGTATGCTGGTACCGAGAGAGGCCGATTATAAAGGAATCTTATGTGCAACATGCACAGTACCTGTACAACACACACCCTCACATACAAAACACGCAGTATCCACAACATATGTACACGCATACACTCACACATAAACATGCATTCTCATCCACATATTGGTATGTACAGACACAGAAACATTTTCAGATAGACCAGTTTACTTCTGCATTGCGCAAATAATTCTATTGACAAAGCAGCCGGTATGTGCTAACAGGCCCCACCCCTTTTTAGTCATTTACAGTTGCACCAACATTATCAGTTGCAACACCACCGTTGACAGCCTATCAGCAGCACGACCATGCTGCTTCCATCTGATCAATAAAAACAATGGATTGCCATGATCACACAGAAGCTGCAAGGCCTTGCTGTTGATTGCTGTCACCAGTGTTCAACAGATACAAGTGTTTTTTATGAGAAAAATAAAAGACAAAATGAAAACCATGGCATATGATAATCCAGGGTTTTGCTGGAATGAAAAGGGTCATTAATGCTCCCCATCAGGGTTAATGTCATTTTAGGCCATATCGCACAGCACTAACTTGCTGTCATCCCACTCATTAAACAGCTAACATTTTTTATCAGGTGTGGCATGACCGGCTAATTTTGAGTCATTTTGGGTTTTATATATGGCTTTGAACAGGAGAATTTCAACTTCCTTCAAATATTCTGCAATATACACCAATTCAAATCATAACTGTAACCAAAGCATGTTTTTGAGAAAAAATGCCACGCCATTCAACAGTTTTGTGTCTGATGTGTCTAATTTGACAAAGATAACATTTCTGTACAAACAACAACAAGCTGTTGCAACTTCTGACTCATTACATTACAGGCATTTAGCAGACACTCTTATCCAGAGCGACGTACAACAAGTGCATCAGTTCAAGGTGCAGAGGTGCAGAAAAAACACACTAGAGTGAAGTAAAGATCGTAGTGCCAGAAGTGACCACATAGATCAGGACTCCAACCCTGTAGGGTAACCTGTTCAGCAAACAAACAAACAATCCTGCCAAGTACAAACTAGCACTGAAATCACATTTGCCTAATCAGAATCAGACAAAAAACAATCCTGCCAAATAAAAACTAACGTGATCGCATTAGCCTAACTAGGTACATTGAGCTAAACTAGAGGCTAGGGAGGGGTGGGGAGAGGTGCAGCCTGAAGAGATGAGTCTTTAGTCTGCGCTTGAAGGTAGTCAGATTCTCTGCTGTTCTGACCGCCATGGGGAGGTCATTCCACCAGCGAGGGGCCAGGACAGACAGCAGACGCGAGCGGGAAGTACAGACACAAAGAGGGGGAGGTGCCAAGTGTCCAGAGGTGGCAGAATGGAGAGGTCTGGCTGGTGTGTAGGGTCTGATGATCCTCTGGATGTATCCTGGTGCTGACCCCTTAGCTGCCTGGTATGCAAGCACCAAAGTCTTAAATTTGATGCGAGCCATAACAGGCAGACAGTGGAGGTCAGTGAGCAGGGGGGTGACATGGGAATGTCTGGGGAGGTTGAAGACCAGACGCGCTGCAGCATTCTGGATGAGCTGCAGGGGTCTGATGGCGGATGCTGGCAGACCAGCCAGCAGCGAGTTGCAGTAGTCCAGGCGGGACAGGACCATCGCTTGAACCAGGAGCTGGGTTGCGTAGGTGGTGAGGAAGGGGCGGATTCTCCGGATGTTGTACAGGAAGAACCTGCACGTTCGACTCACTGCCGTGATGTTCTGAGAGAGGGACAGTCTGTTGTCCATCATCACTCTGAGGTTTTTTGCAGTGGGTGATGATGACACCACGGTGTCCCCTAGGGAAATGGAAGAGTCAAGGAGGTTAGAGGATGGAGCAGGGATGAAGATCATCTCTGTTTTACCTGGGTTCAGCTTAAGATGGTGGCTCTGGATGTCCCTCAGGCAAGCAGAGATGCGAGCGGAGACCTGTGTGTTAGAGGGGGGAAAGGAGAGAAAGAGTTGGGTGTCGTCGGCATAACAATGATAAGACAAACCATGGGCAGAGATTACAGGACCAAGAGATTGGGTGTACAGGGAGAATAGGAGGGGACCAAGGACTGAGCCCTGGGGAACTCCTGTGACAAGGGGGCGAGGTGCCGATACTGCACCAGCCCAGGCGACTTGGAAGGAGACTGAAAACAACAACACCTAATGATATGGACTGAAATATTATAAATGTGTTAATCACTGATTAAAGGACACAATGGGATTTCATCTGCTTGTCTATGCAAGATGGCTACGACTAGCAAGCTTCTGCAACCTGTGATCTGAAGACGGAGCGCTGCCGGAGAAAAGTTTTATTAAATAAACTTAAAACTTGAACTAACTGAACAGCTGACGGGGCTGTCCGTCCAATTAGGACGATCTGCCGGAGCTAGCCGGGGGACGCCGAAGAGCACCGGCGTGAATTTAAGGCATCTGTACGGTCTTGTGAGTTATGCCACCTCTTACCTCTCAGTCTGGCTGTGAAAGCTGCTCTCACCTCACCCAGAAGATCTCAGAGTTGGAAGGGAGAATATCAGTTATTTATCAGATCAGGGAAGATGAGAAGTCCATTGACTCCATGGTGTCGTTTTGCCCTGCACCTACTATGACTGTCCCATGTGCGGTCTCTGCCTCAACCCAACCTGGAGTCACGTGGAACGAGCTAGGTGCTAAACCCAAAGCCCTAGCCAATTCCACTCCACTCCTAGAGCCTTGGACCGTAGCAGGAAATCGTAGGGGGAGATGCTCTTCTTATGCCCCCCCATCACAAGGCATCAAACCCATAAACAGATTTGAAATCCTAGATGAGCAAGAGTTTCCATTTATGAGCGAGAGTTCCTGTCTTCACGTTCCACCTCCTGCATCCTCTTCTGGTGAGTTCCGGCGTTCTCCATCTCCCACGGTCCACTCTGCAGCGGATGCCAGGCAGCCTTCCCATCTGGCTGCACCTCGTCGCCCAAAGCCAAACTCCCTCTCAGCCCGACAGGGCCTGGATCCACTCCTTGGCCCATGGCTGAACCCTTGGTCCGTGCTCACTCTCCTTCTTCGCCTGATTCAATGGCGGAGCCCTCGCTGCTCCCACCTCCTCCCTCTACCCTGGTAATTGGTGACTCCGTTATCAGAAACGAAATGAGGAATTCCGCGGTGACTCTTGGCTTTCCCGGTGCAAAGGTTGGTGACCTCTTTGAGTGCAGTCCTAGCTTGTTGGTTAAATACCCTCTCACCCGTAATCTAATAGTTCATATTGGTTGCAATGATATTTCTGCTCAGAAGTCAGAAATTCTAAAACGCGACTTTACCTGCCTTTTTAACACACTCAAAGATTTTGGAAAAGTGTAAAATGTGTGTTTATTTCTGGTCATATCCCTCCCCTTGGGAGGGGTGTAAATCGTTTTAGCAGGATATTAGCCCTCCACACCTGGTTACAGTCCACCTGTGTATCCTACAATGATAATTTTGTTTTCACTGATAACTTTAACCTTTTTTTGGAACCGCTCGTCCTTTTACAAAATTGATGGCTTCACCCTAGTGCGCTGGGTGCTCGAATTTTAGCAAACAACATATTTTACTCTGTTAATAATACCCCTCGCATCTGACTAGCCTCTTTGTCCAAGTGCACATGTCTCGACAAAACACTAGTGACAAATTGGAAATGTTCACCTGTGTCTAAACCGTCATATAATTGCCACGCAGTCCCGATGGTTCCCCTGGGTAGCATGGTGGACTTAAATCACCTATACTGCTATTAAAAGATTCCATACTCATATTAAGCCTAGGTATTTCCTTGGTAAGCTTGCTGTTTGTGCTTGTGCATCTTGTGGGGTAAATCGGCAAAATCTTGTATCTCTCAAGCAACCTCTAGGTGCACTAGCCCAACTTGTCTCCCCAACTCTTTTAATTTTTAATGTCAGAGCATTAACTAATAAGACATTTTTTATTAATGATATTATTTCTGAGCATAATCTTGATTTTATGTTTCTAACTGAAACTCGGTTAAGTGTGGATGGTACAGCCGTGATGAACGAAACGTGTCTTCCGGGGTACAATTATTTTTATTCAATCATGGAAGGAAAGAAACGAGGCAGACTAGCCTCTGTCTATGCAGAAAATATTTGTTTCAAAAATATTGCTTTTGGAAAGTTCACGACGTTCGAATATCTTGCAGTTGTAGTAATGGGCAAAAAACCAATACTGTTGCTAAATGTGTATCGTCCACCCAAGCATAACGCAACCTTCTTTCCTGAATTCTCTGAACTGCCATCAAACTGCACTACAAATTATGACCATATTATTGTAACTGGTGATTTTAACTTTCATGTTGACAACACTACTGACAGCAAAGCAGCAGAATTTATGAAAATGTTGCTCTCCTTCAACTTAGTTCAGCATATTACGGTACCCACGCACAATAGGGAACATACCCTTGATCTAGTAATTTCTCATGACCTAAACATAAAAATAGGTCAAGTTATTGATATCGCTGTCTCAGATCACAACTGCTTTTTTAAAATACTATTTTACCCACTGTCAAAAACGTTGTCCAACAAACTTTTATAAAACGATACTTTAATAATTTATCAGCAGGTGTGTTCACTGATATGTTCCTGTGTGATCAACAAGACTGCATGTTTAACGACTCTCTTAGCATCCATGAGATGTTTGATAACTTCAACTATAAGTTAAAATCGGTTCTTAACACAGTGGTTCCCGAAAAAATCAAGAAGAGGTGTAATATGAAAGTGGCTCCCTGGAAGAATGAACAAAATCTTCACTTATAGAGTCTGTGCCGCAAAGCTGAACGCATGTGGCGAAAAAGCAAGTTAACTGTCCACCGCAACATATTAAATGAGTGCATTGTCATTTATAATAACACTATTCGAACGGAGAGGCAATCTCACTTCTCTAAAATAATTAGTGAAAATGGAAAAAATCCTAAACGACTTTTCTTTACTATTGGTAGATTTCTCAATCCCTCGGCCCCACCAGACCTACTCTTTCAGGCATCGCCATCAAGATGCCAGGAATTTGCCCAGTTCTTTGATCAAAAGATCAGGGCTGCGTTTCCCAGAGTCTCCTTAGCGCTACGTGCGTCGTAAGGTATCCCTTAAGCTCTTCCTTTAGCTCTCGAGCTGTTTCCCAGCGTCTCCTTAGCTAAGGTATACCTTAATTAAGGTATACCTTTAAAAGGGTGGTCTGAGGCACTCGTAAGCTGTCCCTTAGCGATGCGCTCCGCGGTTTCAGCCTTATTATGCCAACATTTTGCTTTTCAAATCGACAGTTGTACTACAGTGCGCATCTAGTAGCACATCGGCATGCGAAAATGAGTTTAATATTTACTTTACGAAAAGTAATTATCCAATCAACGTGTCTGTGCATAGCACGTCGTGAGAATGTTGTCGTTTTACCTGTCTATCCCCATCATGATGGTAATTAAGTATAGGGCCTATCCATGATAATAATCCAATTTGTGAAAATAAAATAAAAAAGTTTTTTTAAATTTATACGTAGTGGCGCTAACTTAGGATATGGCTTTTCTGACTGCATACCCTGTAGAAATTAGTTCGTTTGTGTGTGAGTCAATGATCACACTGACTTAGAACAAACCGCCGGTTTATTAAGAATGTAAAACCTGTGTGTGCAAAAACAACGTTGAGTGAGTCCACTTGCATGACCGAACTAGAACACGCTGATTGGCTAACCATAAACACACATACAGGTACAGTGGCTCATAATGGACAAACATAGCCAAATGATCTACATCCCCTTCCTTTAGCTCACACCTCCTATATAAAACAAAATAGCACTGGGTAAATATCAACATTACGGAACATTTTTCTTACCATGTTGTTTTACGATTTTCGGTAAACAACCCAATAATGATATTCTTGGTTAAATTTAAGATTATCCAACAGCAAATTAAGGTGGATGAACAAATCACTTTAACAGGTAGACCTATTCATAAGGCACCCGGTATATAATTAATCATGATCAATTTCCACAGACGCGCTTTTGCCTTTCATCTACGACCATTTTTGCATTGCAGAGAAAAGTTCGCGGGAATCAGTGCAGTGCAGTGATATGCTGCTACAGTTGCCTATATATTGTGTGACAAAAACAAATTAACATTAGACCTTTGTTTCAATAAGAACTAAATAATGCACCCATATGTAGCCTATATCCTTTCCCCTGGGCTTCCACGAAGTCCCAGACTATGGCTTATATGTTCCGATTGACGCTTTTTATTTTATCCATTGTAGCCTATATGTACGTATTTATTGAAACTATCACAAGATCTCGTCTTAACGGACTCTTAAAGAGATTAGCAGATAATCTCTAGTAGGCATAGCTTCCTCTTCTGCAGTATTAGATTGATGTAAAATTATTATGACAACACGTGTAATATTAAAACGTCATTCACAAGCCTTTACAAGTGAGACAATCGATTCGCTTGGCATCGATTGATAAACTTTTCAGCACCACATTGAAGGCCAGCTCCAACTTACGATGTACCTTTAAGTTGTACTTAAGGTATAGTCTGGGAAACACTCGTAAAAAAGCGGTTTCCCTGAAGGTATACCTTAAGAACCTTCGTAAAACGTTAAGGTACATCGAAACTCGGAAACGCAGCCCAGAACAGTTAGATCAGGTATAACATATTCTGGAGTGTCACCAACTGAATGTACTACTCGCTGCCCAAGGAATACCATGGATAACTTCAAAATACTAAATGAAGCAGAGCTAAAAAAAAATTATTGCAACTGAAATCCTCCACATGCTCCTTAGATCCTATCCCTACAGTCTTTTTCAAAGAAGTTACAAGTTGCCTCTCTGCCAGTGTACTGGAAATACTGAACCTGTTCTTGAAGACCGGCATTTTTCTTGATCCTCTTAAAACAGCTGTTGTCAGACCATTTCTGAAGAAAAATAACCTGGACCTCTCTGACTTAAGTAATTTTAGACCAATTTCAAATCTGCCTTTTTAAAGTAAAATCCTTGAGAAAGTAGTATCTACACAGATCAATCAGTTCCGCTGTGGAAATAATATCTATGAGACATATCAGTCTGGTTTTAGACAGAATCATAGCACTGAAACTGCCCTTGTTAAAATTGTTAATGACCTCAGAGTCAATGCCGCTGAGAACAATGTGTCCATTCCTGTACTACTTGATCTAAGTGCAGCCTTTAATATCATTGACCACAGGATTCTCATAAACAGCCTTGAAAATTATGTTGGGCACTGTTCTAAATTGGTTTAAGACATACTTAACTAATAGACACTTTTTTGTTAGCCAGGGGAACATGCATCCAAAAAACATGATATTCTTTATGGTGTGCCACAAGACTCCGTACTTGGTCCTTTGTTGTTCTCTTTGTACATGCTGCCACTTGGTGAAGTAATTAGAACGCATGGAGTCAATTTCCATAGCTATGCGGACGATACTCAGTTGTATGTTTCTCTTAGGCTGCATTCACACCAGATCAGCTTGCCGCAGGGTAGTGCAGCAAAAACGGCAGTCTTCCCATTCATTTGAATGGGGGTAGTGTGTTTAGGCTGCGGCAGTGGGGACCGCATGGGGTGCCGAAAAAAAACGCAGCGGCCTGTGGCAAGAAATCAGAATCAACTTTTGCTGGAACGCAATCCGACGTCACGCTGTAGTGGCCAATCACGTAAGTTGTTTAAATTACCATGGAGCAGTCTGCTGTTTACCGAGCAACTGTCAGATGAATTACTGACGCAATTCATTTCTTCAAGATTTGATTTTATGATTGTCACCGTGATTTGACAGTACCGGGTAATGGGATGAGTAACGAAACAATAATTACTAGCTAAATATCAATTCCGAACGTCCGAAATGAAGCTGTATAGAAGATTCGCTATTCAGCAGTTCTTGTATGTTAGTTTATTGTACCTAGCACTATGGAGCTCATGAGCCAAACTATGATATTGTCCCAGTTGTGTCCTCGCTTGGTTTATTTTGCGTACCCAGCTTCGACTGCGTCTGCGTCTGACTGGCAGTCTACGCTGCAAAATAACGCTAGCAAGAAGCTTCCTTCGGTTTGCGTTTGTGTCCTTTTTTTTTTTTTTTTTTGAGTTAGCGGACATGAAATGGGGGGGGGGGGGTAAAGCTCACAACATGACGTTTACACAAATGGGCCATGTCGTGACACGCCCACACCGCCGCACAACCCTTCGGCAAGGTGCCGCATTGCCTGATCTGATGTGAGTGCAGCCTTAAAAGCCTGATGACCCTCAGAGCTTAAATCAATTAACTAACTGTCTGACCAGTGTTATAAAGTGGATGAATGAGAACTACCTTAAACTAAACAAAGATAAAACAGAGATACTTGTGATAGGCTTGGACGCAAAAAGAAACAAATTCTGAGCAGGTTAGGGAATCTTGCTTTAAGGCTGCTTCATACTTTCCGCGTCCGCGTGTCCGCGAGGGTCCGCTTTGGTCCTTGTGACGTAAATGTCGTCATCCGCCCATGTCCGGAGGGTCCGCGCGGACCCCAATGCGGACGTCCGCGCGCAGCCCAAAATTTGTGACCAAGCCTAGTAAGCGCGCCGACTGGGCATGCTCCAGATAACAAAATTTAATGGATGCTTGTTTTGAAGAGAGTTGTGCGAGGAGATCCGCCATTACCCACATTTATATTGTCTAGCTGGGCATTCATAAAAATATTCTTTCACCGCTCAAAAATCGTATTCCGTCATAGCAACAAGATAAACCCGACAATAGCCCTAAGATATGCCAATACAGCAGTGAAAACGCTGCTGACTGAATAATGAAATAAACAAGACAAAGTTTTAAAAAATGATACCATGTCATTCTACAGTCAATATCTGGGACTAAATATTGAATAAATATACAACCTTCCCATTGGTTTTACGCATGGTGTAGACTGAGTGGTCTTGGACAATCCGTTTGTGAAATACACATGCATTTGTGATGCCTGGGTACCTCCAAAAATAGCTGTGCGTAATACCACACCTGTTGTTTACGGCGTTGTCGCCCTTTTTAGTACAGTCTGGCTTGATTGACAATTCATTTATTCAGTAGGTGAGAGTATAAGCTTTCTAACGATGTATATCATGTCTAATTTTGCTTTGGAATAGCGTTTTATAGGTCAGCGTAACCAAAAATTTCTTATCATCGCATTCACTTGTGCATTCACTCTGTGGTAATGGAACTGGAACTGAGCATCCCTGCATGTGATAGTCCCACCCACAGAGCCCATGCGTGTGCTGTCTTGCTGTTGTGTTTCTCTCTCTCTCTGCTTTTCTCCGATTATCAGAGGGCTGCATTGTGCCACCAGATAAATAACACTCTTACCTGTAGTTAACCTTTTTTCTGCTTTGGTCCTCACAATGTTTGCTCTGGTGCACACCAAAGATTTCTCTGTGCAGGAAAAAACCTGTATTCCATGCCAAATATTTGGTAATTATCTTCATAGTATATCAGCCAGCCATATTTTTAATGCATGTAAAGAAATGTGCCAATGTTAGTTTGCATCTTTATAAACAAAACAATCACCAGTCTGCTGACAGTAAGCAGATTTTTCTCAGTGCTTGTTATTTATGTAGCATCAGTAAAATAATGCACACTCCCATCACGAGCTGTGTGCTGACTTGGTGGTACTGCCACAACCTCTCTGTCTCTGTCATTCCCACGCTATAGACCATGCTGCTAGCATCACCATAAAATCTCAAATCCATAGACATTCCTCATTTGCAATGGGAAGAAGTTTCCATTTCTGGTTGTGTTTTACTTTTTTAAATAGCACTATTATAGTTGTCAAGAGCTGTGGCTCAGTCCAAGGATTGGAACCCTGGCACTTTCTCAGCTGTGGTCTCTTCTCTATCGGCCACCCTGGCTGCTTTCTTTCTGTCTGAATAAAGCAAAAATATATTTAAGAATAGCTGATTGTCCCGCTCTCCTTTAAAAAAAAAGAAAAGGAAAACGAGCATCAATAATAATAATAATACATTTTATTTATATTGTGGCTTTCCAGAGCTCAAGGTTACATTACATTCATTTAGCAGACGCTTTTATCCAAAGCGACGTACAAAAGTGCATTTTCATGATCGTAGACAACTGCTAAGGTCGCTAAATCAATATTGCTTGAATCCATGTCTGAAGAAAATATTTGAGAAATATCTGGGAAATGGGTCTGACACCCCTGATCCACATTAAGAATTCTCCAATGAGAGCACTGATGGTAATGACCATTTTTCCTCAGTCAGAGTTTTTTCCTGCCCCCTACAGGCGGCGGTGTGTCGGTGCAGCCAGCCCCTCTCTGGCTTCAGCGCGCGCTGCCTGGAAGACGAGTACATGCTGCAGGCCATCAGCAAAGCCAATCATAACAGCCGCTTCATCTACGTCATGGACACACGGCCCAAGGTACCATGCAAACCCACCGCTTCCTGTCTGCCAGGCACTCCTTGTGCGAGTCAGCATTCTGTAGGGAAGTGAGAAGTGCAGCTTGCATTTCTAAAAACCGACCAGATAACGCGGCTCTGTATTCTCAACATACACCTGGAGCGAAAACATTCAAATTGTATGCATCTTATGAATATTCATTAAGGGGAGTAACTAAAGATAGTGCTGGTGTGATTATAGAAGCTTTTAAAGCTGACTGTATAGGAAACAGTAGCCAGTGTCATTCCTCACTGTCTATGGGAGCTATTGCTATTTGTGTGGAAGGTGAGCTGTCTTGGCTGTCTGGGTTGAATGGATACAGTGTGTGGTTGTTGGGTGTTTGAGTAACCAGTGCCCCTCCCCTGGCTTTGCCACAGCTGAATGCTCTGGCAAATCGGGCAGCCGGAAAGGGCTACGAGAACGAGGACAACTACTCCAACATCCGCTTCCAGTTCGTGGGCATCGAGAACATCCACGTCATGAGAGCGAGCCTGCAGAAACTGCTGGAAGGTCAGAGATGTGGTATCCGTTTCGGGGGGGAGGGGAGGTGGAGACACTGGCATCACGTAGCTTCTAACACACTGCTCCTCAGCACTCCTCATCACTCCTGCTACACTGAACACATTCTCCTCAGCGTATATTCCCTCTCCAAAAACTCACTACTGTTTCCTGAAAAGAATAATACACACTCATAATTTTATCTGTTACTTTGCATTGGAGGCCCTCTCTGAGGAGCCTGTGATTTCAGCTGAAATGTCACAGCTCCTATGGTACAAATAAATAATTTTTCCCAAATAATAATGGGTTAAGGACATGAAAGATGTTTGGGTTCATAAATATGGTATAGGTTATTTGTGTTTCCAGGGTGACTTCTGGAAATTATGGCTTTAGTTGTCACTACAGTATGTACCCCTAGAAATTGGAGCAACCTTCACTCTCATTGGCTGAGCATATCTCCCAAAGTAATAACAGTAACATTGTTTGCCCACAAGATAAAGCAAAGGCACTAACAATGGGACTTGTTAAAAACCTACTGTCCCTGAATGTGGCTTGCTCCACCCCTCCATCCATCTCAATATCTCTCTTTCTGTCTTTTCTTCTCCCTGCCCTCACTCTCTTTCCGTCAGTGGTGGGAACACGCTCTCTATCCATCTCAGAGTACCTGTTGGGGCTAGAGAGCTGTGGCTGGCTGAGACACATTAAGGCAATTGTAGATGCTGCCATCTTCCTAGCCAAGGTAAGTTTCTGTTATTCCTAAGAACATTGTGTGTGTGTGTGTGTGCGCGTGTGTGTACATGTTCATTTTGCACACATGATAACATGAGATTGCACGGACAAGATAATGGAGTCATGAAGGTAATCTGCGTTTTGGTACAGATCTGGCGATGGATGTTGTTGCTATGATACCGTTAATTAGCTGGAGTGTCACACAGCTCAGGTCTTGGTGTGCTGTGTTGTTCCAGGCTGTGACGGTCGATGGTGCCAGTGTGCTCGTTCACTGCTCAGACGGGTGGGACCGCACAGCTCAGGTGTGCTCTCTGGGGGCGCTGCTGATGGATCCTTACTACCGCACCATCAAGGGCTTTATGGTACGTTCCAATGTCTCCATCACTTTGAAGGCCCATCTGGTACTTCTAGAACTCTCCCTCTTTTAAAAGGACTTCATGGTATGTCCCACTGTCTCCGATGTTCATGGGAACATAGCGGTACTTATTCATTGTAAAAAAGATTGAGGCCTGAGTGCGGCATTGAGTGTGGGCTCGCATGCTCCTTAAATTCTTTCTTTCATGGTGCCATCTCAGAAGCACAACTTTTATGCTGTCAAGTGCCTCAATATCAGAGAGAGAAAACATGGAAACATAAGCAATTCATGCACGGGTTTTACTTGTTGGTGCAATCACTTAGCGGCCATGATGCCGGTGTCCTGAGTTTGCTCAACTCAGACATTCTGTGCTCCTGCAACCAAATTATTGAAAACACAAACTCTGTGTTATTTATTTATTAGTAGACGATTCATTACATTACATTACATTACAGGCATTCAACAGACGCTCTTATCCAGAGCGACTTACATTGTATCCAGTTATACTGCTGGATATATACTGAAGCAATTTCGGTTAAGTACCTTGCTCAAGGGTACAACGGCAGTGTCCTACCGGGGAATCAAACCTGTGACCTTTAGGTTACAAGACAAACTACTTATCCATTATACTACACTGACACCCAAGGACAACTATGCTGAAGATGGAGTTTCTAAGCGCTGGTCGTCCATTTACCAAGCACCCACTCCCTGCAATCTCTTCTCCAACTATACCCCCCCATGCATAACACACTGGACAATAGTGTCTATCTGGGCATACATTAAACATTCTTTTATCACTAAAAATTTGTATTCCGTCATAACAACAAAATAAGGCCAATAATAGCTGAAGGCATTGCCAGTACAGCTATGAAAAACTGAACACTGAAACAAACAAGGAATTTTTCAATACCATGTCATTCTACTGTCAATATCTGGGACTAAATATGGAATAAATATCCAGCCTTACCATTGGTTTTACGCGGAGAGATGTCCATTTCGAGACTGAGTGGTCATATATTGTCTTGGACATTTTGTTTGTGAAATATGCGCTCATTTGTGACGCCTGGGTACCTTCCAAAATAGTTGTGCGTAATACCACACGTTGTTCACGGTGTCGTCGCCCTTTGTAGTACAACTGGCTTGAGTGACAGTTCATCTATCTGATAGGTGACAGGGCTCCAGAGCGTGACCAAAAACCTGTCAAGTGCGACTAGACATTTTCATTGATCGCACCGGTGCGCCTGACATTTAGCAGGTCTGTCTGTGTGTGTTACGACGGAGTATTAGGGCCACATTGAGGGGAAAAAAAATTCGGAGATTTCGAGAATAAGGTCACAATATTACAAGAATAAAGTCATAATTTTACGAGAAAAAAGTCATAATATTACAAGAATAAAGTCGTAATTTTAGGCTACGTGTTATTTTAGAGGGGAAATATCAGCCTGCCGCCTGCGTTAAAATGAGGAAGGTGGAGCATCTTGTGAAGTTATACTTCAGTATAGGTTTCACAAATAACAAAAAAAATCTTTTGGCACATCAGCACCACATTATCATAAGTATCAAGACATTGAAAAAGTTGTGCAAGAAACTGTCTGTTCCGAAGAAAGAACCACACGGACTTGGAGGAAATTGCAGGCTCAGGCTGCCATTAGACTGTCCTCTCGAACAAACAAAAACGAGCAGCCCTGAGGTGCAGATGCAACATACAAAAACAAAAAGGAGTGGTCCAGAAGTGCAAAACATTTGCACCTCAGGGCTGTTCTTCAGGGCTGCACATTTTTGTTTTTGTATGTTGCATCTGCACCTCAGGACCACTCCTTTTTGTTTTTGTACATTGCATCTGCACCTCAGGACCACTCCTTTTTGTTTTCGTATGTTGCATCTGCACCTCAGGGCCGAAAGTTTTCTTTTTGTTTTTGTGTTTTGCACTTCAGAGCCACCGTACCTCCGGGAGCAGCGCACACTTTTGTTTGAGTTATTTGAACTTAATTTATTTATTTGAGTTTGTCAAGCACTTTAAACATCAGCACTTTTTAAGTTTATTTTTTAAACAATTGAGGTTATTGTGATTTCTGGTTTGTGCTGTGATTTAAATAAAGAAAAACATTTATCTGCACCTTTATTCCTGTTTACAATTATTTACATAATGTGTTAAGAAATGACCAATGTGTAGGCCTATGGGAACTGACAAAAAAAGGTAACGCTTAAAATGTATTATTGCTGCGCCAAAAGGCACTGTGAAAAATTTTGGGTGCACCTAAATTATGTGCTTCTGAGCATAGCTAAGGCATATGTTTTCAGGCCTAGCTGATATACTGTTTTTTGAACTAAGTCAGAAGAGGGGAACGACAGCATTGATTCTCTGTCTCTGTCTCTAACTACTCTACACAGATAAGATTTCATCGTCCAAATGTAAGTGTTACTGCTGAAAATATTCCTGTTATATACGTTAATTTTGAAATTGGGTTTCTTTAAATAGGTTAGTGGTATTTTATAATGAGGGTATTTCACACTAACATAAGTATTCCTTGGTAGATAAGTAGTTTTTTTTATTAAATGCAGATGTATCCTAACTGGAACATTGGCAAAATGTGGTGGGTGGTTGTATGTTGTTTTAATGTCGTCCCATCCCCATACAAGAAAACTTTACATACAGTAGAGTACAGAAAAACATACGACAGTTAATGATTACACATTTAGGTACTGTACCACATTGTGTGCTAATGTTTTTGCATTCTTTTTTTAAATCTCATATCAATGTTTCATCTTAAACCTTCATAAGGGGCCCATGTATATGCTTTATAATGGACAAAAAGCATTTTATTCATTTTTGGAGAGATTTTGATTGTTTCTGGACCCCTAGATATTTTAGACCAGGGGTCCTCAATCTTATCCAGAAAGGGCCGGTGTGGGTGCAGGCTTTTGTTCCAACCAAGCAGTTACACACCTGATTCTACTAATCAAGATCCTTTGCAAAGAAGACTCTAGTGTTTAATTAGTAGAATCAGGTGTGTAACTGCTTGGTTGGAACAAAAGCCTGCACCCACACCGGCCCTTTCTGGATAAGATTGAGGACCCCTGTTTTAGACCATTGATGGAAAGCCTGTAATTCCCACTTGAAAATGATGCAAAACTGAGTTTCTTGAGTCAAAACAGTTGATTTGTAGTGGAATACATGATTATGTTGTGATTTACAGAAATGCATAATTTAGACATTTTGGATAGATTTGGAGACACTGGGTACACTGCTTACTCTTTGCTATTCATCTTTAGTAGTTCTGCATATCCACCTTTAGATTTTACACACTTGAGGTCCAGGAGTTTTTGATCCTGGACATGTATAGTTTAACCTGTTTTATATATGGAATCTCTCAGTATTTCATTGCAAACTAAAAACTTTTAGATTGAAGCAGGACAACTTTTAAATGTCCTGCTTCATTTAAGCCATTTTTCAAGTCTCTGTGATGCTCACATCTGGTTTTTACATGGTATATGCAAGCTCTGGTAACTTTAAATGTTTTGAGTGTGGTGATGTGGGCCATAAACGCTTTGCTTGCCCGCACAGACATCGGGTTACGGAGGAAGGTGAAGCCGGCGGAGCCCGGAGCAGGGGAAGGTACAAGTGGTCAGGGAGACAGAAAGCCTCAAAATGCACCCTCCCCAGAGGTAGTAAGTGCAGAACAACAGCCTGGTGAAGAGCAAGCAGATCTAATCCAGGGCACGGCAATCTTTAGCGCTGCAGCCTCAAGCGAGGACTTTGTTGGTAGTGGGGCTGTAAGCACCGCATCTCTGGTCCCAGAAGTTTCTGAATCTGGACAGTATGAACAGGCTAGCTTAGAGGAGGTGGGGTCCGAGCAGCTTGTTACGAAGAGCCAGAGAAACGAAGACGATGGTGAAATGGAATATGATTGTGATTCGGATGGCACTTCAGTAGCTGAGTCAGTGTCTTGTTCTGGTGACTTAGAAACGTTAAATGAGATTAACGATTTTCTTGACGAGACATTTGGAAAATCCGTTAAAGTAAAAGATTTTTTCCCTAACACTGAGAAATTTATTAAAATTGTTTCAGTTCTTCATAAATCTGCAGGCCTCGATGTACTAGACGACAAAAAACATTACTGATTAAGAAAGCATGTGACCGCCTTGAGGAAAGAGGCTTTGCCTAAAAATGGAAAAAATGGAAAACGGATGAGAAACATTAAATAATACAAATGAGTGTGAATCACAGGGTGTCTTGCTCTTTTATCTGTTTTTTCTTTCTCTTTTTCTGACTCCACTCTTTATTTTCTTTATGCAAGTTTAGAGAGTTGGGTCGACGGTGGAAGGGATGGGTAGAAGAGGGCTCTAAGGTCAGAACTCTTTAAGCAGAAGGGCTTAAATGTTGTTTTACTTCAGGAAACTCACTCTGACTTAAATAATGAGGTAGACCTGGGCTTGTGGTGGAGGGGTCAGCACTTTCTTTGCCAATGTTAACGCAGGGAACCAATGTTAGCGCAGGGGTAGCCATTCTTTTTGCTCCCGGTTTTAGTGTAAATATTTTATCTGCTACAGAGGTAGTGCAGGGTAGGGTACACATGGTAAGGGCTCAGATAATTTTTTGTTTTGTAAACATCTATGCTTCAAATGAGGGATCAGAGCGGGTGGAGGTTTTTAAGTGGTTGAGGGACATATTAGCACAGGGAAAGTATTGTTTTAGGGGGTGACTTTAATTGCATTGTGGAGTTTGCACAGAACAAGTGAGGAACCACATTTACAGTCATCCATTATTTTGTCCAGAATACTAACTCAGTTATACTTAGTAGACACATGGAGGGCTAAACACTCACAGGTCAGACAATACATGTTAGGGTATTAGATGGTAGGATCACTGGTGCAAGGTTAGATAGGCTTTACATATCACAAGCTTTTGGCACCAGGTTAGCAAAGAGTTTCATCCATCCTGTTGGTTTTCCAGATCACCATCTAGTCACCACTGATATGTCTTTCTACCAGTATGAGGTACTACTCATACTGGTGTTTTAATCTTAAACTGAGTCAGGGAAATGACAATATAGCCTTACACGGGGCACCACTTATGTCACGATTATATTTCGATATTCTCACATTGGGCACCACTTATGTAGGCCAAGCGGTATAACCGCACAATTAAAAATCAGTCTCATAAAATTACAGTTATCTAGACTATTCAACCATAAATTTGGAACTCAATTAGTAATCAAAATGACAAATATTAAGAATACAATAATTAAATCAAAGATTTATGATAACCTGAAGAATATAGGTCTATATAGGCTATTTTGACTCGTTTGATTCTCACGTTCCAGCAACATCAAAACAGACACGGGTTTAATACAATTATTTATTAAACAATTGTACAAACAGAACATACACAAACTAATCTAAATGGGGAAACTGCTAAATACGGGAAGGTAGGGGTGCGTATGCGTGTGTGCGGTTGCGTGTGCACACGTGTCCCTTTGTTTGTGGACGAAAGGGGGAAGGGTAAACGGCGGGTTGGTTGCGTATGTGTGGGGTACAGTGTAACCGGCGTGACTGAATAACTTAGCTCAGCTACGAAGGAGTATTGCTCCTGGTAGTGCCAGAGAGTGAAGCGGAACTTCAGTTCTTAAGCAATACATGCAACCAAGCTAGTTATTTGCCCCCTAACGACTATACAACGAGTGTGGTGTCGTTAGGGTTGTAAAGTTAGTCGGGGAGAAAGAGAGAGAAAGACCATGCGTGATATTGTTTCCCAAAGATTACATCGCCAGCGCAAATTATTGTAGAAGACAAAATTGAAAGACACAATGTCACATTAAACTCAGTGCAGACTAAACTTCTATTGCCTGGAAAGTTTGCTCAGTCTTACTGTCCATCCATTCACGCAGATAGCGGCCTCCGGTGGTCTCTGTGGGGTCCTGGAGGGAACAGTATTGGCGTTGTGAAATTGTGGAGGTTTCCAGATGTGGGGCGCGCAAACCGAGTCGTTTTTCGATAGCAAAGGCAATGTGGTTCTTCCCCCCGGGTTGGTCGTCAGCAAAGTTCTTCTTCCTGGAACTCGTCGTGGTTAGTCGGTGCAGCGTCGGCTGTGCGCTGGTTTTCACGCGGGATGGATCAGGCTTAGTCACCGCAGGCGAGCTAAATTGGCAGAGCCTGGTTGCTGTGTACAGCGACTTTATCTGTGCGTTAGATAAATCGGTGACTGCAGTGATCTTAGGCGTTCTGCAAACCCCTTTGAATTGGAGTTCTACAGAGTTGTGATAACTCGAGTTAGGCCCATAGGAGTTCCACAGTACGTGGAAGAGACCCTGCAGTAAGGGGGCAAAGAGAGAGTGCAGGAAGAGGGAGGGCGATTACTGTCCCTAACTTTTATACCTGGTGTGGGGGGTGGGGAAGTATGGAGGAGCAGGAGGGCAGAGTTTGACTCTTTGAGGCAGTGGTAGGAGGTTGGAAAGACACAGATTCACATTTTTTGTCAACAGTACACTTCCCACTCAATAGCCAGGGTAAGAGCAGCAGTGGAGAGGCTAGAGCAGGAAATTCAGGATATACAGGGCAACTTGGTGACTCCTGGCATTCCTTCTCAAGAGAAACTGCTGCTGGGGAAAAGGAATGACCTGAGTCTTCTGTTACATGAAAAGGGGAAGGGGCCATGGTGAGGGCACAGTTCACAAATATTAGGGATGTGGATGCACCTAGTGCTTTCTTTTTTAATCTGGAGAAGTCTCTCAAAGGAAGTAAATTGCCTGTCTTTGCCTCCCAGATGACAGGATGACTGATGAGCCTGCAGAGATGTAGTAGTCAGTAGTTTTTCATACTAATCCAGGGCCTACCTCAGTTGGGGGCAACAGAGTGTGCAGCCTTGGACTCTGAGCTCAGCCTGGGTGAGCTGACTGTAGCGGTAAGAGAGCTGGCACCAGGTAACGCGCCAGGCATTGACGGCTTACCAGTAGACTATAAACATTTCTGAAATCATTTAGGGCCTGATTTACGACAAGTACTGGTGGACTGTGTTGGACGTGGCTCACTACCAGCTTCCTGTCAACGTGCTGCTCTCTCCCTACTGCCAAAGAAAGGGGTCTTGACTCTCTTAAAAAATTGGAGACCTGTCACTCTTTTATGTGCTGACTATAAGCTTCTGTCCAAAGTTCTTGCAAATAGGCTAAACAATTATCTGGAGCTACTTGTCCATAAAGACCAGTCCTTCTGTATTCCAGGAAGGAGCATAACGGACAATTTGTAGATAATGAGAGACCTGGTTGATGTTTGCAATGTTTACAATCTTAATATTGACATTTTATCCTTAGATCAGGAAAAAGCTTTTGCCCGGGGTTGATCATGGTTTTTTGTTTTCCACTTTGAGGGCCTATGGTTTTGGGGAAGGTTTTTTATCATGTGTAAGAGTACTGTACGAGGGGGCTTCATGCATGGTGAAGGTGTGGGGTGGGCCCAGTAGTCCGTTTCCTGTTAGTAGAGGGCTTAGACAGGGCTGTCTCTTATCTGGACTATTATACTCATTGGCTCTTGAGCCACTTTTATGCAGACTCAGGACAAAGCTAATTGGGGTATCCCTACCAGGGCTTCTACAGGAATCACCTTTAGCACTATCAGCTTATGCAGATGACATTAATGTTTTTATTCAAAATCAGGGTAATGTAAAGGTTTTAAAGGACAGTTTGGGGGTTTATGAAGAAGGCCTCCTGTGCTAAAGTGAACTGGGAGAAAAGTGAGGCCTTGCAGTTCAGGCAGGGGTGGGTGCGGACAGCTCCCAGTCTGCCAGGGGATCTGAACCTGCCAGGGGGGATGAAAGTTCTGGGTGTTTTTTTAGGGAATAAGGAATACCAAAAGCAGAATTGGGAGGGTGTAGTGGAGAAGGTGTCCGCCAGGTTGTCTAAATGGAAATGGCTGCAACCTCAGTTGTCGTATAGGGGAAGAGTACTGGTCGCCAATAACTTGGTCGCCTCAACATAAGGGCAAAGACTAACTATTCAACCTCCACCAAGGGGCTTAGTCAATCAGGTGCAGCAAATGATTGTGACCTTCTGGTCTGGACAGCACTGGGTAAGGGCACCTGCATTATATCTACCAGTGCAGGAGGGAGGGCAAGGCCTCATGGACATCCCAGCCAGGATTATGGCATTCAGGCTACAGGCTGCACAGAGGCTGCTCTACTCCTGCGGTCTCAACTGGCTGGATACAGCTCGACTGCTGCTGAGGAGGGCGGCAGGCCTCGGCTATGACAAGCCGCTGTTTCTACTGCAGAATGAAGAGTTTGACTGGTCAGAGTTGACACCATTCTACCAGTCAGTTTTACAGGTGTGGCAGATCTTTAGTGACAAACAAGACCCTACTGTAGAACCAGGCATGTGGCTCTTTGAGGAGCCATTGCACTTCAGCAATTTTATAAGAACTAACTGTTTGTCCTCTCCCAGCTTGCGGGCTAGTCTGCGGCAGGCAGGCTGTGTCAAACTAGGGCATTTGATGGGAACATCTGTGGCAAGACTGGGGGAGTTGACTGGTATCTGGTCTTCTAGGCTGCCACACAGGTTGGTGGTGGAGGTTTGTGCTTCCCTGCCAGGGCCCCTCAGAGCGTATGCAGGGAACCATACTCTATCTGACCAATGGGATGATGAGTGTGAGTATGCTTTCCCCTCTCTGACTGTGTCTCCTGCTGAGGGGGAATGGCAGGAGGAATAGGGAAGTTTCCTGTGTCTCACAACCCCCAAGCTGGGGCAGTTTGAGATTTGAGGGAAGAAAACCCTTTATCACATCTGTGTTAAAGTGTTACACTTATGCTCTCTGGCAGGGTTAAAGGGGTGGACTGAGTTTTTTGGTCCGGTTTCTTCTCCAAAAGGCTGTTGGCGGCCGCTGTACGAGCCATCTGTTGACAAATGGACCGGCGACCTCCAGTGGAGGATTGTGCATGGGGCAATATACAAACACAAACAGGCACACCTAGATCCTAGTGTTGGGGAGGGTTGGACTTCTTGCGCACAAAGGGAAACGTTATATCATCTATTTGTACATTGTCACAGGTTGAGGGGTTTATATAGTTTATTGGAGAAGTGGTTTCAGGGGTACCGTTTTCTTTTGAATTGTTTATTTTTGGGCCTTGGTATAATGCTAAATAAAGGTTGCTTCATGTTTTAATGAACCTGTTGTTTAGGCTGTCAAAGCTTTCAATTTGGTAAACCAGAAAGCACCATGCTGAGGGTCAGGGGTTGGTTGACCCAGAATATATGATAAAGGGACTCCTTGCAGCCCGTATTAAAGTGGATTTCAGTTATCATAAACTGACAGATAATTTGGAGGCTTTCAGAAGCACATGGTGCATTAAAGAGGTGCCGTGTTCTGTTCAGGGTGACATGTTGGTACTTCATTTCTGAAAAGTTTGTGTCTTTCTGTTTTTATTTCTTTTTCCTTTGTTTCTTCTTTGTTTCTTTATTTGTTTTATGTCTTGCGAAAGGTAAACCATTTACTGTAATGGTGTTCGTTTTTTTTCATTCTGTGCTTGTCTTTCAAGTTAGTCAATGTATTGGTGTTTCCTTTTGTTTTTCCCCTACCCCCTTGTTAGTCTATTTAATATTTCTGTTTTATCCTTTTTTATTTCCTTTCCCCGAGTGTCATTGTCTGGATATTTTTCGGTATGCTTGCAATATAATATAAATGTAAATATGTTATCTTATTTTATCTATGTCTGCGTATTGTGCAATAAAGAACTCTTAAACTCTCTCTCTCTCTCTCTCTCTCTCTCTCTCTCTCTCTCGCCAAGGTCCTGATCGAGAAAGACTGGATCTCATTTGGGCACAAGTTCGGAGACAGGTACCCACCTGGCTGAACGGGTGGGACTGGGGGGGGGTGGGGTGTGTGGCCTATTCTTTCTGACCCCCTCTGATCTGACTCCGTTCCCCTCAGGTGTGACCAGCTGGATGGAGATCCTAAGGAGGTGTCCCCGGTCTTCACACAGTTCCTGGAGTGCGTGTGGCAACTGACTGAACAGTTCCCTCAGGCCTTCGAGTTCAGCGAGTGGTTCCTGATCCAGATCCACGAGCATGTACACTCCTGCCAGTTTGGCAATTTCCTGGGCAACAGCCAGCGCCAGAGGGAGGAGTTACAGTGAGTCACAGAAATGAGGGTGGAGCCTCTGTGGCAGCGAGAGACGAGGTGGATAGGAGGAGCTTCCCTGTGAGGAGGCAAGGTGGAGGAGGTCCAATGAAAGGCAAGGGAGGAAGGGGCTTGAGTGAAATGCAGAGGGTTTGTTAAAAAACACTGCAGGAAGTGTCTTATTGAGATAGAGGCTTTAGTGATTGAGGGTGGTGTTTCATTGATTGACAGACATAATCGGAAGGTTTGGATGGAGTTTGGATTGTGGCAGTGTGATGACCTGTGTCAAGGGATGTAAACAGCAGGAGCTGATGGGAAACAGGGAAACAATTTTTTTCCTCATTTTTTTGTGGTGGGGGGGGGGGGTCTTAACCCATTTGCCCATTTCCCCAGTTTTAGTTGTAGCCAATTCCCTCTCCTACTCATTGCAGTGGATGTCCTTCTCATCTATGACATGCTCCACGAGCCTGGAGGGTGAAGACTAGCATTAGTCTCCTTTGATGCTAATGAAGCCAGCTGCCTCTTTTTTTCAGCCTGGTTTGTGACCGTCACCAGACAATTTGACACACTTGGTGGAGAGTGCCATTACGCCTGTTACAGTCAGAACTCCCACAGAGGCTACATTGCCAGCAGAGGTCACTAGAGGGCAGTGTGAGGGAGAGAACAGCCATGGTAGGCTATCCCTTCTGCAGGGAGGCAGCCAACTGCAGTCCCCACGGGCATCCCGTCACTGGATGAAAAACACAACTCAAACCGGAGTGGATTCAATTAGTTCAAACGACACTGAAGTGGTCAGCTTTGCACCAAAACTCAGTGCCTGGCTGTGCAGCTGGGCAACCAAGACTGACTTTGTCGAGTGGCTGACTTCAGAGAGTGAATGACATTTTAACAGTCTCACCTCCTATTCTCCCTCCTCTGCCTTTCCTCCATCTCTCAGGGTGAAAGAAAAGACTCATTCTTTGTGGTCCTCCCTGTTGAACGAGCAGCAGAACTACCTGAACCCTCTCTACAACCCAAGCCTGGCTGAGTCACAGCCAGTCCTGGAGCCCAGCACTTTGCCCTGCCACTTCAAGTGAGTGTACGCCACCTCGCTGTCATCGTCATCATTGGTTTTGCGAATTCTGAGCTGTACAGCTAGGGTTTTGTGTTCTAACATAGGTGCGGTGTGAATGGCAGCAAACGTTTGGGTTCTGACGTTGTTCTGACCTGTGACCCAGGTTCTGGAGAAACATGTACCACCAGTATGACCGGACAATGCACCCTCGCCAGTCCGTCCTTAAGAACCTGCTCACTCTGAGAGCGCAGAGCAAAGATCTGGAGAACACAGCCCAGCAGCTGGAGACTGTGAGAACACACCCCTCTCTGTTTCTGTCTCTGTCTCTCTCTTGCTGTTTCTGTCTCTCTCTGTCTGTCTCTCTGTCAAATTTCAAATTTTTACATTTAAAGATGTTATATTGGCATGGCAAATGCAGGCATGTGTGTTGCCAAAGCAGAGGTTACTTAAGAAAACTATGTGCAATATGGATAATAGATTATGGATAATAGATGTAAAAAAATGGCAGTAAGTAATGCTAGGTGTGTGTGCATGCACACGCATGTGTTTAAGTGAGTCTGCCTGTGTCTGTCTGTTTGTGTGTGTGCATGCATGTATGACAGGGTCACTCATTCTCCCTTAGTGTGGCAAGAAAACACAAATTGTGCTGTTAGTATGCTGCAATCTTTGTTTTCCCCATATAAGAAGGGTAGATTTTAAGCCAAATTCTAATTGGAATCTCAGATTGGAATTTGTCCTGTTACGACATAGATGACCCCATGTGCTTTCTCCCTTTGTAAATTCACTGCAATGTTGAAATTTCTTGTAGAACCAATTTTTTATTCTAAATAATTGTAATTGGAGGAATGTTCATAGAATCATATAATCTTGCTGTCCCTGTCTCTCTCTTGTCTCAATCTCCCTCTCTCTGTAACTTATTTAATTTTCAATTCCAGGGCTTTATTGACACTATTGTGGTATACACTCACCGGCCACTTCATTAGGTACACCTTGCTAGTACCGGGTTGTCTTCTGCTGCTGTAGCCCATCTGCTTCAATGTTCGTCGTGTTGTGCGTTCAGAGATGCTCTTCTGCATACCTCAGTTGTAACAAGTGGTTATTTGAGTTACTGTTGCCTTTCTATCAGCTCGAACCGGTCTGGCCATTCTCCTCTGACCTCAGCCATCAACAAGGCATTGTTGCCACCCACTGGATACTTTCTCTTTTTCGAACCATTCTCTGTAAACCCTAGAGATGGTTGTGCGTGAAAATCCCAGTAGATCAGCAGTTTCTGAAATACTCAAACCAAGCCCGTCTGGCACCAACAACCATTCCACGTTCAAAGTCACTTAAATCACCTTTCTTCCCCATTCTGATGCTTGGTTTGAAATTCAGCAGATTGGCTTGACCATGTCTACATGTCTAAATGCATTGAGTTGCTGCCACACGATTGGCTGATTAGATATTTGCTTTAACGAACAGTTGAGCAGGTGTACCTTATAAAGTGGCCGGTGAATTAGTATTGCCAACATGTAAGCAATAAAAAGTTGAATTCAAGAAATAATCTTGTCAAATACTGACTTTCGCTCCAGTCCCTCTTGTGTCTCTAGCCTGACAATAATTTTCACAGTGGTGGGCAGAGGAAAATATCTTATTTCTTTCCTATCCAATCATCAATGTACTTCCTGTGTTTGATGCTATTTGACCCTGTGTGTACTTCCTGTTTTCTTGCTTCCTGAGCCTTGTCCCTCCATGTGTTCTTCCTGCAGAAGTTGCGGAGCCTGGGCGTGAGCGCCCCACCCCTGGACATCCGTGCTCCACCTAGCCACATTGCCCCACCTGCAAGGCCCCAGTCTCTCATCTTGGGGGCGCCCTTCAGCTGTAAAGAGGCGGAGGAGGAGGAGGAGGAGGAGGGGAGGGAGGCAGAGCCGGACTGCGGTGGCAGAGAACGGACAGTAGAGGGCAGCAGTGCCACCGACAACGGCTATGCAGAGCTGCAGGACTCTTTCAGCACTAAACCTGAGCTCGCGGTTGTCAGCCTGGAGTTTGGTGTGGCCCGCATGACCTGCTGAGCATTGTGGGATAGCTGGAGAGGTGGAGTCGGTCTGGCACCGGAGGAGCCACACCCCCCAGCGATCCCCCACTATGCTGGCATGTGTCATACATGTACAGGGTGGAGCCACCCGTCCCATAATCAGTACCTGAATGAGAAAATACGAAACATCACTGGCATTAACTGGTCCCAGTGCGGCTCTTATTTTGTAAAGACTGTCAATAGCGCTCAGTGAATGGATGAATGAACAAATCAATGGATAAATCAGCAGATGAATAAACCCATTGGTGGGGTTACCAGGGTTGCAGCTACCATTCCAGAGTTGGTTGTGTTTTGCGGGGTGTGGGTGTCCAGGGGTGGTGGGGGTAAGAGAACACGCTTGTGTGTAGGAACATTGATATATTCCATCGCACACCTCTTCAGACTGATCTGCTGAGAGTGTGTGCAGTTACAGAACTTCTTGGTTAGCAGGAGGAGGTCTGAAGAATGGCACTGCTGGGATATTCAATGATCTCTCTAAAACCCACGCTGGGAACATGGTACGCACACACACACACACACACTCGTACATATACATATGCAAGCACACACAGAGCTTGACAAATGAGTTGAGAAAAGTTTATGCTGATCAAGAGGTGATTGTGTGTGTGTGACTGTTTATGTACTTTTGTATACAAGTGTATGTGTGTATGCAACTTTGTGAAAATGTGTGTGTGTGTGTGTGTGTGAGAGGGAGAGACCAGGTGACAGGTTGTATGTGCGTCTGCTTAATAGTGTTACGTTTCTGTGCATATGCATATGTACGTTTGTATGTGCACATATGTTTGCATTCATAAGGTAGCATGTAAATGTGGGCTTGTGTAATGGTTTGTATGGGTAAGTGTGAATATGTGTGTGTTAATTTGTATATATGTAAATGTGTATAGGTGTGTGTGTGTGTGTGATATATCAAGATTCAGGAGGGCTGCAGTCTGAATACAGACTGTGAATCTGAGACTGTGAATCATTTCCAGGCCCCAGTAACATACTTGCGTTTCCTTGCTGAATTGTATTGGCTTTAGTTTAGGGGGCAACATGGGCTTTGTGCATGCCATATGCACCAGCAAGCATTTTGCACAAATCACCTGTTCTAGAATCCAGCATCTCTGCTAAGATGGTTGATGTTTTGAGATGTACCTCTCAAGAACCTTCTCACTCAGAGCAATGATCCGGCACATTAGCTGGTGACTGTGAGAGTATTATCTCTCTCTCTCTCTCTCTCTCTCTCTCTCTCTCTCTCTTATCAGGTTGCAATTTCCTTGAAGATGCCAGACCTCAATCGGTTTCCAGGTCAGGCAGGGGCTGAGAAGACAATGACGGATAAAATGAGTGATTGGTATTAGACCTCTCTATCTCTCCCTCCCACCTCTCCTTTCATATATGTAGCTAGAACCGGAAATGGAAGCAAGAGTGACTAAATTTTCAAACAATGAAAATGCCCAGCTCCTATGAGTCCCTGTTAAGTTCCTAAGGAGACTATCCAAACCATGAATATTCATGAGCAGGTGAGAGTCAGACCAAGATAAGTATTGTCACTGCTCTGAAGTGATCCCGTGGCCAACCTTTGCTCTGAATGTTTGTGTTTACATCAATGCAGTTACAGCACTCTGGCATAAAGCGCTACAGAATTCTATTTCTGGCATGTAAATAAACTGGGCGTTTCCTCATTTTTGGCCCCCTGCTAATCGATCACATTGTTCAGAATAGCCCACTTTCCCTGTAATGTACAGGTATAATCAGAGACGGTATTCCGTACTGTGTTTGTGCTTGAGGTTATTTTGGTAAGCAAGATATCCCACTGCTCATGCTCATGGTTCTACAGGCTACAAGACTTTCCATAAATGTGTTTCTTGAGGTGAGAAAAGGTCTGATGTAATTTTACAGGTTCATGGTTTTAGAGTTTTGAACAGTCCTGACATAAAATTACAGGTAGATGGTACTAAATTTTAGAACAGGACTGATGTGACACTTGGTTATAAAAAATGTTATTAACCACGACTTTCTGACCTGCGTCTCACTATCCTGAGGTGGCGACTTCTGCTAATACACTTACACGGGTACAAATTGATGCATACATGTGTACAAATTAACACGACTACAAATCTACTCATAAGTAGAAAAAATATTTATTTTGACTGGTGATGACAATCTCTTGGTCTTATCGGTGTTATGCTGTCTTTTCTGAAACAGAGGTATGCTCCCTGCCTCAGAGAAAAGCACTGCTAATGGCAAAGCTGTTTAACCCAAAATAAATTGAAAAAATACCTAAAGCACACGTATGACGGACTCATACAACTGACATATAGGCTCTGGGTAAGGCGAAATGAACAGCAGGTCCTGGCTGTGACTCGGTTTAAAAGACCAGGAGGTCCTGGTTGTGACTGCATTTACATGGAAGACATGGCAGCCATTGCTGTAAACCTTCGTTCTCTCCCTCTCCACCTTCGTGTGGTGAGCTTTCTGGTGCAAAATGGCTGCCGTGCATCACCCAGGTGGGTGCTACACATTGGTGGTGGGTGAGGTGAGTTCCCCTTCACTGTAAATCACTTTGAGCATTCGGAAAAGTGCTATATAAATGTAAGGATATATATTCTTGCTAGGAGGGTTAAAGCTGGTCACTCTAATTACAACAACAATCGGGGGGGGGGGGGGGGGGGGGTCAGACAAGGGTCTGTGTGTGTGTGTGTGTGGGACTGATTGTTTGATGAGTATGTTTGAGCAACATTATTTGTGTGGGAGTGTGTGTCGTCGGGTTAATGACGTAAATCAATGTTAGTAAGAGGTGTGTGTGTATATGTGTGTGTATTTGCCTGAGCTGGATCAGTTAGAAGTGTGTGTTTGCATATGTACGTGGTGATTCAGTCTGTGAGGAATCCATGCATTTGTATGTCTGTTCTACATACCTGCTACCGTTGGCGAGTTCTGCTACAGTGTAGTCTTTTTAGGGCCGGCACCACATAAGTTTGATTTGTGCTCTTGTGCACGTACCCCAATGGGTGATGTCATTTGCTTTCATTGTGAATTTTCTGTGTTGAGATGGTACTTGTACTCACAACCCACAATGTTTGAAATGGATGCAAAGCTTACTTTCACGTCTTTAATGTGAGCTAATGATGGCCAGTGGCCTTATTAGCCTGAACACATTGTTTGGAGTTTTCCGTGAACTTGTACTTGTAGGGTGTTCAGCACACAGGGCATCTGTTGGGTGTTTGTCAAATTGAACAAAAACAAGTCAAGTAAGAATAGTGGAATAGTCACTTACACATTGAGTATTTGGTTGGACAACTGATTTTAAAGGATTTTAGCTTTATCGAGAAGTTTGATTTGTGTGTTAATTATTTATGGAATATAAATCCATACAGTCTGTTTCTGGTCTTTTTCTGCCAAGATTATTTTGCCTTTTTAACTGTCCCAGTTAATGTGTTGGATAATGAGTGTTTACAAGTTCCCATTTCTGAGGAATAACATAAGTCTGGTTCCCTGTGATCCAGTTCTTCTTTTGATTTACTGCCGGAGCATGTATATTTACTGCCAGGTCTGACTACATCCTCAGCAGAGGAATTGTTGTCAGACGGCATTCAACTTGTATGTGGACCTGCCAGAAGGGGGCGTTGCCTTCTGTATAAAGATGACCCTGCTTGCCTCCTCCTCTTCCTTCTATTGTTCATTCATTGAAAAATATGTCAATGTTCTAAGAGGATTTTCAATTAATTAATCACATTTTATTCCATTTCCAGAACTGAACCCAACTCTGATGCCTAGTAATGTCTCTCCGTTATAATTTGCTTTCTCAGTTCATTACTGTAATAAGCACGAGCACAAGACTCACGCATATTGGGATTACTGAAGTGGTGGTATTTTAAGATCCATTGCACAGACTGATTAGACTATTATATTGTGTAAAGTGCTGACCATGGTGATCAAGGCTGGATGTGTATTCACACAAATTCTCTCTCTCTCTCTCTCACTTTCTCACTCTCACTCTCACTCACTCGCACGCACGCACAAACCCATTCCCTGTTGTCTTTCAAATGTCCCATTTAAGCACTGTAAGGAGTACAGCGTTGAGCGGTTTCTGATATTTCATACAGATGAATTCATGCTTTATAACATCATCAGGAGGCGGGAAAAGAGCGGAGCTTGTTTACGCATTGCGGTCTTGTTATCTTCTGATCGATCCGTCAACACATGGGAAACCCATCTCTATAAAATCCACAGTCAAGATGCATCATTACCAGGAATGGTTTGTTAATATGGCCAAAGTATATATAAATAACTTAAAAATGAACCAGATGGAGAGATGCGTTTGATGCTCTGTGATCTCTTCTGTACTCTCTGCTTTCCCCTGTCTGAATAACATAAAAACAAATCAGTTGTACTGTCTGTTCTCCTTTTTAAATGAACAGATTAATTTTAGATCCTGTGCAACCGCAATGATTGTGATAGTAACCCCAAGTGATAATAAATTTCACAGTAATGGTGTACAGATTATGACATTAAAGAAGAAGAATTGAACACAAAGAAAGGGACATTCTTGAAAAGATTACTATAATTTTCATATAGGATTAATAGTAATCTATATTTAGGTGGAAACCCAGTGGGTTTACTGCCTTTCATCATTTGTCCAGAAAGAAAAGTTATCGGAAATTAGATAATATGTACTGACCACATATACAGGGTCTCTCTCATGCACTCAAACACCTCTCTCGTTTGCTGTCTTTTTTCTTTCTCTGTCTCTCTAAGATCACTCAGGTTTTCTGGTTTTGAACTAATGTGATATTGCTAAAGAAACATGAGTAAAACAAGCCTATAGACATGCCCCCCTCAATCTGTTCCCCTAGATTTTTCATATTTCTCAGCCTCATAATGGCTTCCTTGACTTTCATTGGCACAACACTCGTCTTTATGCTGACAGATGCCAAGACTAGATACTGAAAGCTGTCTTATACTTGCAGCAAAGAATCTGAATATTCAGAAACACCTGTGAATCCATTTGTCCCAACCATTATGGCACCCTAAAATGCGGGTGCTATGTATAAGTGCTGTTATTTCTACACGATGATACCAAGGGTATTAACATACCCTTTAATAAAAGCTGAGAATCTGCACTTTAACCACATGAATTGCTTGAGTATTAATCTAAAATTATGGAGTACAGAGCCAAATAAAGAAAAAATATGTATTTGTCCCAAACATTATGGAGCTCCCTGTATATAATACTGTGTTTGTATTTCATGCCAATAAGGAAAACTGAATTTAAGTGGAGAGAAAGAGAGATAGAGAACAGATGGAGCATCATCCATGTTGGGGGGTGAGGGGTGGTATGTCTGTTATAGCAGGTGGGTGATTTTGTCCCTGGTCCTCCATGCCTGGTAAAGCCAGTTTCAGGGAGGGATGGTTTTGAAAGTGGAGGCAGACCAGATAAAGCAGCACAGAGCAGTCCAACTCCATGCTGTCAATGTGGACATTGTTTGACTGCAGTGAAGTGGAAGAGGAGGCAGTGAGGAGGGTGTGTGCCAGGGAGGGGGCTCTCCACGGTGCATGTGGGATGCTGACATAAAAGGGAGGGGTTGGAGGGAAAGAAAGGGAGGAGTGGGGGCTCATGAATGAGGCACCTCCCATTATTGACCCAGCAGCAAGTGCGCATGCTCCTCAACAGGCGCTTCTTCACAGACATGGGGACCTCTCCACTTACTACTCCAAATCCTCAGCATCCACAACAGGCCTCCTCAGGCCACCTTAGATATGGGGGTGGGGGGGCTAAGCCTTAAGCCACATACTGCTGGATATGTGCTGTCAGAGCACTGTGCCATTATTCGCACTTTTGATTTTCCTCATACACGTGCACACACACACATACACATGAGGGCACACACAGGGGCTGCTCAGTACAGCACGCTAGCTGTGATGGTTATGTTGAGTCACATTGGATTCAGCCACCATTCCCTCTACTAACCCGTTTCCATGCAGGTTTAATTTCCTGTTGTGTGTGCATTGTATGTATGTGTGTATGCATGTGTGTGAAAGAATTATTGTGTGTGTACATGTGTGGGAAAGACAAATGCTTTGGTTTGTGTTTGTGCGTGTGTGCAGTGTAAATGTGCTGCTTATGTCAGTTAAGTCTGGAATATTTTGCAAATCTTCTTTAAGAAAGTGCAGATTTTCCCAAATCTCAGCGACGGATTTCGGATTACACACAAATAACCACCTGACTTTTCTTTGTTTGTTTCGTTTTTTTGTTTGCTCTCTCCCTCCTCGTGCTTGTGCCCCACTTGCCATCCTGTTGATGGTACTGAAGTTTTGCAATCAGTACCAGTTCACTCTTAAATTAGTTATTTCCTGTGGAACCTAATCACATTAGTGCAAGGTTAGAACAATCCAGAATATAAGCACAGAATGCAGTGGAAGGGAGGGAGTGATGGAGGGAATAAATCTGGGACGGGGAAATAAATAATGTAAGGAGAAAAAAGAGCCTCTGCTGGGGGGAGGACGAGGGGTTGGGCTCCACTCCAGCGCTGACTAAATCGGCTTAGTCTCCCGGTTGCCATGGAGATCAGCAGGAGCAGCAGAGAGAGGGAGGGAGGGAGAGAGAGAGAGAGAGAGAGAGAGAGAGAGAGAAAAAGCACAGTAAAGAGGAAGAGAGCACGAGGGAGGGAAGAGAGAAAGAAGAAGAGGGCGGGAGGGGGAGAGAGAGAGAGAGAGAGAGGAGGGTCTGGAGAAAGAGAGGGAGAAAATACAATGTGCTAGGAAAAGGAAGCCAGTGAAAGAGAGCGATTCAGTGAGCCATTGAGAGAAAGAGGCAGGGAGGAAAGGACAGAGCGGCAGAGCTGTGGAGAGAGGGATTGAGGGAGCAAGACAGCGAAAGAGAGAGTGGCAGCAGCAGAGATGGACCTACAGTCGGAGAGCAGCAGTCTCCCGCCGTGTGACCCCCAGCCGTCCGGCAAGATCAACAAGGCGGCCTTCAAGCTGTTTGGGAAGCGTAAGTCCGGAAGGACGGTGCCCAGCATCTTCTCCATCGGGAGCAAAGGGGAGGCGGTCAAGGGGCCAGCCAAGCTGCCGCTCGTCAGGAGCAAGACCCACGATGGGCTGGCAGACACCAGCGTGCTGGAGGGGGGCAGGAAGGAGGTGTCGGCCAGCGGCGAACAGCTGAATGCAGCCGGCGAGCCTGCAGTGACCGTCCCCCCACTCCTCTGTCTCAAAGTCACTCAGCTTCTTCTCCCTGCTGCGGAGGGGCGGCAGGGGGATGGCAGGGGCAGAGGCTCGGCCCCCCAGGCAGAGGAAGGGGCTGCGGGGGCTCTTCAGCAGCATGCGCTGGAACCGCCGCGACAAGAGCACCAGGGGGGGCGGAGCTGGGCGCTGTGCTGCTAGCCTCCCGTACCAACAGCGTAGAGATCGTGAAGGAGGACGTCGCCCTCAGCCTGGAGCCCAGCCCCACGTTCTGGACACCGTCGCCCTGGAGACGGGCGAGGGGTCGGCTAAGCCTACTGACCAACCTGGTGATGCGGGTGACACTGGGAGCGGTGCCTCCACCTCGGGCGATCAGAGATTCCAGGAGTCTCAGGAGGCAGCAGCTGGAACTTGCCATGGGCAGGAGCAGAGCCCCGCCTCCCATAGCCCTGCCCCTGCGCTGTCACCGCTCTCTCAGGAGTCCTCAACGCTGTCGCCCCTGAAGGCCACCAGCGCAGCATCCCGGCCAAAGCACAGCGGCAGCCATGAGGTGCGGTTGCTCCCCCACACCCCCACCATGACCGTCACCCCGCCTGAACCGTCGGTCTCAGAGCCCTCCATGGACCGCCTCTGCTCCATGTTCACCGACGTCACCTCCCTCAAGAGCTTTGACTCGCTGACAGGCTGCGGTGACATCATCGCTGACACAGAGGAGGAGGGGGCCAGCGCCAGCGGCAGCAGCAGCGGGACAGGGAGCAGCAGTGGTGGGACAGGGGGCGGGACGCGGGGAGCGGGGGTTGTGCTCTGTCCACGGAGAGACCCTCCCCTATCCGTGCTCCTGCCCCTCCGCCTCCTGCCGCTGCTACCCCAGCTGCTCCTCTCATCCAAGCGGCTGCGCTGCCTTCCGTGGCCCTGCCCCCCGCCACGGCGGTTCTGAAGGTGCGGGCGGCCGCAGGGAAGCGCAGGGAAGCGGGGTTTGTGGCATACATGGGTGGCGGTGAGGAGATGGCCAGCCCGGATGAGGTAGACGACGCTGACATGCAGGGCCTGTGGCACATGCTGCCCCGGAAGGGGGAGGACTCTCCTGCCTTGCCCCGAGCAGACCTCGCCCACCACGCCCCCTCACGGGCTCAGAAACGGCTCCCTCCGGTGAAGACGCTGGGACTCAGCAAGATTCCCGTGGGTGGGAGTGGCAGCAGGGCAGGGAAACACCTGCGAGAGGCTCCGCTCGAGAACGGGCGGGGCAAGGACCTGCAGGATGCCCCCGCCAACAGCGACGAGGGTTACTGGGACTCGACCACGCCCGGGCCAGAGGAGGAGGAGAGTGCCCGGTTCCTGTCACAGGACGGGCTCCCTCGGGACAGCTGCAGTGGTGACGCCCTCTACGACTTGTTTGTGGACCCGCCCGAAGGGGGTGTGGCCTCCGATGAGGAGATGACCCCGCCTGCCTCCTCCTCATCCTCCTCCTCTACTTCGGGCAAGTCGAAGCTCACCCCACCATCCCAGGCCACTTCCTTCCGCTCGTTGAAGGGCAGCACCAGCCTTCCCCGGGACTCCCGGATCCCCATCAGTGTCAAGCAGACACCCCCCTCCCACTCTGCCAGCCAGGGGTCACTGGCGCCTGTAGCCGCCACTGCTATGACGCCCACCTCGCCTACAACGCCTGTCTCCCACGCATCCGCAGGCAAGGCTGACGCCCCCACCCGCACCAAGATCCCCATCTCCAAGGTGCCTGTCCGCCGGGCTGGCAACAAGCCCGTCAACACACGTCATGCCCCCAGTCAGGCTCCACACAAGAAATAGAACTTTCTGGACTCACCTGACCCAACCATCTATAGTTCAAAACTACAAGACTGTTGTCCAAAACCTGCTTTTTTGATTACCACTGCAGTGGAATGCATCTTCACCATCTTCACTAGATGAACATACACAGGAAGACTGCTTATGACCGTCTCTCTTTTCTGTTTCTCTTCATCTGTACATCAAGAAAAGTTCCAAAAACATCAGTCAAACGTAACCAGTAAGTAACACTGAGCGAAAAAAACAAACAGTTTCATCCTCATTCTCACCTGTATTAGACTCGCCAGGACAAGAATCACCATGACGGAATGCAATAAGACAAAACAAATCTTGAGGCCAAGAGCAGAGACCTCGACACAATATTTGACGTGGCGTTTAACGGACGCATAGAACATGGCATTGATGAGTTACTGAAGCAGGAAGACAGGCCTCCACTCTCACTTTGCACTCCTCAGCTGGTACCATTCAGGATCACATGAAAGCAAACATGGGAGGGATAGGGGTGCATGCTGAAGAGTTTGTTCTTTTGGGATTTACAATGCTGGGGGGAGGGGGTGCTGGACTGGTACAGAGTTGGCCACAAACAGCAGGATTTAATGGTATCCTGGAACCCCAGCCCACCCTAGTCCCAACAGCCTCAGCCACTATTCAAAGCTCAATAATCAGGGAACGCTCGTATATTTCACACTCAACTCTTACGGCTCTCTAGGTGACTTCATTCCAATGTAAAAACAGCTTTTTCTAAGAGAAATATCTACTTTTTAATCACCTTTATTACTACTTCTTTTTGTAGAATATGCACAAATCCCCACATCCACTCACTTGCTATGGACATACCTTTTTTGGGACACCCCCTGCACCCCATCCCAGGAGGGGGTCAGGATTGGATTTACCCCAAAAATACTGGTACATTCATTCTATTCCTGACCGTATATTTTGTCAGCATCTTTGAATGTCTATAGCAGGGAGCATGCCTCATACTGTAGGCCTGACTGCCGGTCTGTTTATTTGTGGGTTTGTAAAAGATAACAGGGGGTCGTTAGGTCAGCATTGATCACACAGTTGGTGGGTGGGGTGGTGGGTGGGGTTCAAGGGAATCAGCTCCTGTTCTGTTTTGCTTCTGTTCCTCCATACTTTCACAATGGTCCATTCACTTATGTGAAACTCACAGTCTTTGTGAGGAATCTGTTTGGGCTGTTGTCAGTTATTAGGTACCTTTGAGTATTGTACATGCCTCACAAGAAGCCAGGGGTAATTTATCTCTGTTGCTTGTGTAAACTAATGTTGTTTTGTTTCCTATTTAATTAATAAAATGACATGCACTGCATATTTGTGAAAGAGCATCCATTTTTTTGCGCATTACTGTGGGAGTGTGAAGGCTGCTGGTCCCTGCTGTGTTTGTGATAGATGGAGGCAGTTTGTTGTACATATTTATGAACTGTAGGAAGGAGGGGCTGTTACGAGAGCTGAGATTAAGATACACTATGGGCATAAGTACTGTGTGTTGTGTGTGTGTGTGTACATGCATATGCTCCTGTGAGCATGTATGTGTGAGTGTGCAGGGGATCAATGGGTGAGGGGTGGGGTAAATGTGAATAGTAAAGTTTGTTTCTGAGCAAGCTCTGCAGCAGAGTTTTTTTTATAAAGGTGTTATATAACACAAGCATACTTCTCTGGGACAGAACAGAAGGGACAGAGTGTGTGTGCATGTGAGTTTGTGTAAGCATGTGTGTTTGTATGTGCGTGTGTGAGTGTGCGTAAAGCTGTGTGTTGCTATGGAAGTTCCCCAGTTTTACAGGTGATCCATGTGGTTAGAGGTATGACATCATGCCAGGGTAGCGCTGCGCTTTGGAGGAGCTGCATTTTTTTCTGCTGATCTGCTCCCAGATTTCTGAGTCACATCTGACTGCTCCTGTGCTCTTTATTAGTGTAACAGGATAAACACCTTTGTCAAAATGTTTCTGTGCATGTCCCTCCTCCCTCCAAACTGTAATCTACTGGTTTGAACTGGCACCATCAGGAGATGTGTCAGGTGACGGAATGCATGGTACTGGACACTGAGTGCTGATTAAATTACTCTGGCATTAGGACATGGCCCAGTACTCTAGAGGAGGTTAACGTGCTGGTTATCTAACCTCCGCCACAAGAGAATGAGAGAAAAATTTATTTTAATCAAAACAAAGCAATTTGTTGACACTACATTACCGCAGAATAAACAGTAAGAAAAGATTCCTCATACCTTCTTCACTTTGAAAGGTTATGAGCACTGTGCTGCTGAGATTATGTGTGTGTGTGTGAGAGAGAGAGAGAGAGAGACAGAGAAATCGAGAGAATATCTGTGTGAAAAGTGTGTTTGCATGCCTGTTTTGATTTTGTGTGTCCATGTAAGTGTCTGTTTATATTTTCGCAATATGTATGTGAATTTGTGCATGTCTGTATAAATGTGCAGTATGTGTGAGTCTGGCTATATATGTATGCTGTGTGTGTGTGTGTGTGTGATTGTGCATGTGAGAGAATGAGAGATAGAGTGATAGAGAGAGAAAGTGACAGCTGTAGGTGTGGGGAGCGCTGTTTGGGGTGATGGTGAGCTCCTGCTCTCATTAGCCCCTAATTCCACTTGGGTGCAGCCTGGGGCACCTCTGTCTCACTGGGGTATCCCTGAGGGGTAGGATGAAGGGGGAAACAGGGGGAGGGAGCCCTGTTTAATGAGCTCCAGATCCACTGACCCATATTATTGTGCTGTCAGCGCTCTGCAACCTGCACAAGCCACATGTATGTATAAATGGTAAATGGACTGCATTTATATAGCGCTTTTATCCAAAGCGCTTTACAATTGATGCTTCTCATTCATCCATTCACACACACACTCACACACCAACGGTGAAAGGCTGCCATGCAAAGGCTGCCATGCAAGGTAACAATCAGCTTCTTGGGAGCAATTAGGGGTTAGGTGTCTTGCTCAGGGACACTTCGACATGCCCAGGGTGGGGATCGAACCGTCAACCCTCCGACAGCCAGACAACCGCTCTTACCTCCTGAGCTAATGTCGCCACATAAGAATATTCACTCTGGATGAAATGGTATAGTGGACATTGTGCCATTTGGTGGCAAGGAAATTTAAATAACGTGAAACTTATTTCAATGCTCAATGAACATACCTGGTACACCCATAATTAAGGATCACGCGCTACCTTGTTCCACTTTAAAATGTGCCCTACCTCATCCTGTGGCTTCTAATGTCGAATGCAATAGCAACAGTCTGCCACTCTTGAAAAAATAACAATTTGTATTGTGAAAAGTTTTTGGTGTGTCTGTCAGTCAAGGTTCTCTGAACATTCCTTTTTCTTAAAACTGCAAATTTCTCTTTATGTTTCTTTTATGTTACCTCCTTGTTTTCATGCACCTTAGTGGATCTGTGAAAAAGGGACAGATTCTGTGTTTTGCTTTCATCACTGCGCTGTACCACAGCTTCACTCTCTTTGCTGTGACACAGAAAAAGACATTAGCAGTGCTAATGTCTGTAGTGTCGTTTTCATTTCTGTTTTCCATGTCAAAGATAGACATGAAAAATTCCTTGTTTATAAACATTTTTAATTTTTTTCCACTGTCAAGAGCAAACTGATAGTGGAGAATTTATTTCGCATTTTAAGTACCAGCATTTGTTCCGGAGACAGTCAGGCATTAGCTTATGATGAGCTTGCATTAAGTCTGTACACCTCCATTATAGTTAATCTGATAATGTAGCAAATGAGCTTTTTACATGAAAGTACTGCAGTTTAGAATAGATATGTGTTTATGTGTTTGTGTAGCTGTTTTGTCAGTCAGTGGGCAAGAATTGACTGTTTCCATTTTGCTTTATGCTGAAGGAAAAATGATTGATTAATAGATAATTAATTAATCTCAGTTCAAAATTATCATTTGATTTTATTTCCAAATAACCAGTGTGGATCACATCAAGGCAGAATGAATTTCAGTAACAATTATTGTGACCAAATAAACGGTTAGTGCATAGTGGGAGATTTAAGGATGGTAAATGGCACAGACCTGTGTCTCGGGTTAATGCTCTGCACCTTTCAGTTGGCCAATCTTCCAACCCAACAAACCTGAATACATGGAAAAGTTGGAGATGTGGTGGAAGGATGCAGAAATTATGACATAGAGAAGCAAAGTCTGTGAATTGTTAGTGTCAGTTGACAACAGGGAGCAGGGAAGCCACATGGTGCTCCCTGCTGAGCATAATTTATAGACTTCATACATGATCTAAACACACCAAATATCCATTCATTTGCTGAGCTAAGAACATCTGTCTGCCATTTAATGTAATGCTAATGAGCGCTAGGTCGTTCCTGTATGTGTGCGTAATGGAAGCGCTCAAATCAGAAGCAGTGAAGTACAGTATATTGACTAGGACAATAGACAAGCCCAGAGGAATGACTGGCATCGCACCCTTGAGCATGTGCTTAAACCAAATTACTTGAATAAGCATTGAGCTGTAGAAATGGATTCTGGGAAAGGTATGCTGTGCAATTGCTTCTGATAAGAGTGTGAATGGCAACAAAAATAAATGTAAAGGGGGAGAGATAAAAATAATTGAAAAAGAGAACAGTCAGTTATAGTCAAACGACCATGAATAACCTCCCTATGATTTACTACTGTGTCTCTTATCCCACTCCCAAATGAGAAGCATTATTTTGCATGCAACATCTACTGTATGAAAATGCTGAAAAATCCCTTAGGGATATTCTCTTACTCCCTCATCTCCCTCTTTCTATACCAACCACATATTTTAGTTTTTTCCCCAGTGGAGTTCATTAACATGTCCCCATGGCTCTGTCAGGCAGAGCCCATCTCCTCATGTAGGAATGAGAGGGTGTTAACAGGCATATATGGTATGAGGTTTCTAACACTCTCTGCAGACCCCATTCTCTCTGACAGTCACTGGAAAACAACATATCATAGCTGCTCCAACATTTCCCAGGATGCTTGAGAAAGGCCTGAGGAATGTGAAACTGGCTGGAAACCACCACCCCCCCAGCTCCCTGGACACACACACACACACACACACTCTATCTTTATGCGACAGCCACACCTCTCCATGCCTTCACTGAGAGGAGATGCTCGTTCTCAATTTTGCACGCCTGCCTCCTTTCTGAAGTCTCCATGGCAACCCCAGTAGGTCAGCCAATGAGGGATGGAGGCGCGGTGGTTTTTTTTGAGGGGGGGGGGGGGGTGGGATGGGGGGGCGGTGGTGGTGCTGTGTGTGACCAGAGTGCAGAATGTGTACTGAGCTGTAGAGCCAAGGCTCTGTCACGCAAACACACGCACATGTACACTCATGCACAATCCTAGGCCTTGGCAGCATTCCAGATAGATTTATGGGATAATCTGCATAAGCATCACCCTGTGATGGTCCCTCTGTCCCTCCTTCTCTGAATAGAAGTTCAGTTCAAAAGTTCTTGCTGTGGACACTGGCATTGACGCTATCATCAGTTTTGATATTGCATCATTACGAAAATGGCTATCCAAGGAGATCACACTTACCTCAGATAATCCATGAGCCTTTAAGCCCTGTTGTGTCACTTCCTCCTCTCATGGCCTGGCCATATGCCTCTCTTTCCTGTGGTGGTTACAGCCTGGGCATTGTTTCAACATAAATAATGTATACAGCTCAGGGTGATATGGCAGCAGGAACAACTGCATTATTCCACAATTTATTCACTGACAGGTGGCTTGTAGTCGGACTGACCTGATTCTGATTCACATGCATCCAGTACATGTCCTGCATGCATGTAACGCACCCCGTGGGCAGTGATGCATTTCAGAGGTCAGGGACACATTATTTACTGGTTTTGAACAGGTGGTCTCAAACCTCTGCACTGACACACAAAGTAACGGCAACCTTAGAACAACATTGTGACAATGCTGATAAAACAAAGGCAACAACATTAAAAAAATATCAATGATACCCAGTCAGAACTGGGTTTTCCTTCTCTGGGCAATGGAATGCACTCACAATGTGTGTGTAAGTGTGTGTGTGCATGTATGTATGTATGGTGTGTGTGTGTGTGTTGTAAGAGAGAAACAAAAGTATGTGTGCTTGAGACAGAGTAGGCATTTGTGTGAAGAGTGAGTGTGTGATAGAAAGAGATAATATATGGTTATTGGCAGTATACCAAAGTGTGCTCTTTCTCAATCTCTATAATTCCACTGACAAATGCACTCTCACATTCCTCCCACAAATACACAATTTTGTATGTACCTAATATTTCTATTATACATATTTGTAAAATCAATTCATGCAGAACCATGCTCTCCCTGTCACACACACACACATTCTCCTCCTTGTACCTCTTTATGCGAGCTGGTTGGGGCAATCTCCGATCTCCGTTCGTGCCCTGGTTCCCATCTACTAATTGACATAGCACCTTTCAGCGGCGGGATGGTTCTGAAATTTAAGGACTGTGATGGCATGCATGACTCCTAGGAGGAGGGAATCGCCAGTCAAGCAGCAAAAAAGAAAACGAAACAGTTTGATCTCCAAGGTCATCATTCATGTACATGCGCTGATCTTTGGTTTGGTGTGTTTCTTATGACCATTACGGTGGGAACATCAGTGAAACATCTGCCAGCAGAGCTTCGGGACGGAGTTGTGGTTGAAGAAGTCAATGGGGCAAAGTCACTCTCCAGATTAATATAATAAATTTACACCATCATCACACCCAGTCTGATATCTGGGATCATGATTCCTCATTCATGGCTGGAGACTAATATCCTTATGGATGGATATGCACACACACACACACACACACACAAGCACAAGAAGGCACAATCTCCATTCACTCTCTCTTTCTCTCATGAACATACACACACATTCTGTCTGAAATATTTCACACCTCCCTCTCTCTCAATCTCACACACCCTCTCTTTCTCCTTCCATCTCTCCACCCTCTCTGTCTATTCTTTCTCACTTACAGATCTGTGTAGAAGAGCCAAACGATCCCCAACAGAGAGGGGGCGTCTTCAGTAAACAAGGCTGCAGTGTGTCTAAATAATGTCACCACAGTGCTTATTGTGAAAGGGGATAACGTCAGCCCAGTCTCACTGTTCATATATAAGACAGCAGTGTCCACAGCACAGACAGGGTGCTGTATTATCGCACCAAAATGCCACCTCAGGACAGTGACAGCAGTGTGCTGTCACATTAATGCAGTGCGCACAACACACAAAAAAAGGCTGCTTCAGCCCCCACCAAGGGACTGCAATGACACCCCAGCACTCCTGCAGTGCTTGTGGTAAGAGGTCACGGCTGTTGTTGACAGGGCAGGTGGTATGTGTGAACGGTAACGCCACAACGGCCTGTTTTTTTTTTCCTGCTCTTTTCTGAGGGAAGAATCCACTGAAGAAGTACCTGTCTATGTCAAGGGCTGTCATATCGCATATCTCCACAGGCCCAAACCCACCCCCCACCCACCCCCCCCCCCCCCGGCCAAGTCCCTGGCCAGAAACACCCCCCTGCCCACTCCCAGAACGAAACACAAGCCCTCCTCACCGCTGTTGCCATAGCATGTGTGTGTATGTGTGTTGGGGGATGGTTTATTGGCCCACAGAGTATAAATTCATAGAAATATGGATGACTAATGATCACTGCACTAATAAAAACAAGATTTGTTACTGTACTTTGAGAGTCTAGCATGAACACTCACATATTCTCTTTCTCTCTCACACACACTCACACATACACACATGGCAGATTATTTTTAAATGTCAGGCTTTGGGTGGTGCAGGAAAACTGGAATTGTGAATGGGTGTGTGACTGGCAGAACCACACACATACACACACAAACACATGTACACAAACACAAATGTTAACATTTACTCCCACACAAACACACAATCATGCATACAAACATGCAAACATGCTCCCACACACTCGGCAAATTCCCTAAATCCCCACAGAGGCAAACACCTCATCCAAAGAAGATGGAGTCTCTACATGTTCCACCACATGATGCAGAGAGTAGCCCAATCTTTGCACAGCTGCCTAAATTATTCAAACGTCACCACACCACAAGTGTGACTGTGGGATGATCATAAGAGCAGTGTACTTTAAAACTTTTAACCAAGGAGAACATGCCTGTCGGTCAAATGAGGCTTAGCATCTTTAAGAATTACACCTGATGTAATCAAATCTGGCTCCTCCATTAAAAACTGAACATGACACTTCTCATTTCAAAGAAACATGTACATTTCTAAGATGTCTCATGCCTTCCCAAGGTGGTCCTAGGCCCCCCCCCCCGTGTATACTAGGCTTTATTCCAACCTACTAAATTGCAATTCCCGAAGTATAAAGAGCTGTTAATTATTTTTAATTAGATACATTAATGTCTAATGAGGGACGATTTCCTATATTATGTCAGCTACACATATTTTATATATTTTTAAAAGATTTTAATCAGTCACAGTTCTCAGACGAATAGTTTTTATTTTTCCTTTTCTGTAATGCCCTGTGGGAAAAATTCCACATAATAGAGTAGAAAAATGCTTTAAAACATTTTTCTTGATTAATTGATAGACCTACCAGCTTAAATTGGTGAAGCTTTAAATACTGAAAGTGTGGACACTTGGTCCTGTCCATTTCCATAAAAATTAAACAGCCGAGCGGAGCCTGTAGATAATGTATGCCAAATTCTCTACAAATGTGAATCATGCTTCATGAGAAGGTTACGTCATTCCTAATGGCTAAAATATATTTTGGCGCATTGGATAATATTTCAGGGTTCTGCACTTTCAAATCAATTTATTGGAGATTTAAGCGATGGAACCAGGTACAGAGGTGGAATGTACAAGTGTCAGAAATAAAAGTCCTGCCATGTGTTTCTACCGCTCATGAACTCAGCCAGCTGATTTAATCTCCGTCTCCACCCCGCCCACTTCCATTGTCACCTGCTGCTCCCAACCACTGCCATCTGGCCCCGCCCATCATCTGAGCTGCAGTTTGATTTATGTAAACATTGACTGACTGACCATGTTGGTCACCAATCTACACCCTGAGCTGACCAGAGGTGGATGGGTTTCCCCCTTCATCCTGGTTTCTTCCAAGGTTTCTTCCCATATGCCACAGGAAGTTTTTGCTTGCCAATGTTGCTTTAGGCTTGCACTTGTGAGGGTTTAGGCCAGGGTTGTCTGTGAAGCGTATTGTGACAATCGCAGTGAATTGCGCAACAATAAATTTGATTGATTTATTTCACTATTCGTTTTACCTCCTGGCTGAATAATTGTGCTAATTAGCAAATCCAGGTGATTGGAACAAAATACTGCAAAGGACTTTCTGAACCTGGATTTTCCAGCTCTAACCAGGAGATCAGTGGGTGTGTGTCAGATGCAGTGAATTACTTTTAAAAACAAAAATAGGATAAAAGGAAGGTCCAATAATGACATCCTCTGCATCCTGCAGAGAACACTAATTTTCCAGCCAGGAAGCCTGCCGAAAGCCAATCACAATTAAGGAAAAGAAGAAAATCGGGAAAAGAAGGAAACCATTTGGACAATGCTATCTGGCTGAATAGCTGGCCACGTGTGCATGAACAAACATGACAGCACATCTGTGCATATGTTTGTGTTCATGCATTTCTGCATGTACATCAGTCCTGTGTACTTTCTGTGTTCATGCGTGCATGAACATGGATTGCTTGTGTGTACACGTGCATCCCCATTGGTGAGCCTGCTTTTACAAGCCAGGATCAATGAACAGAGCCTGAGGCAGAGGGAAACCTTCAAGATGCTGTGTGGAGGCATGAAGGATCTCAGAAACCCCACAATCTCCCAATTAGAGCTTACCATGTTGTCAGGTGGTACAGCTGCTGAGTTACATAATATTGAGGGATGGCCTTAATCGAATTGATTTATATTTGATGAAGCAGATCAGGTTGAGAAGCACGCTCAATGGTATAGTTACAGTGATCGCACAGTGGCTGTGCTACACTACCGTGTACAGCTGCAGTGGTGGAATGGAGGCCGTACTGAGAACTACAGAGAACCAGCACTGTAGAGTAGTACAGCCCTCATTCGAGAAGAGCTGTCTGTGTTCCAGTGAGCTTAGAGCTGGTTTAGATCAGGCTTTGCTTGAGTTCACACACAAAACCCATTGTACAGCATCACAAGGTTGTTCTCATGAGGGAGGTATACTCCAGACTTACTGAACATAAGGCTAAACAGCAAGATAAAACCAAGAGAAATTCAGGCTTTATTTTTTCAGTATGCAAAAATAAACATGCAAGATAAAAACCAAAAACACAGTAAGAGACATTAGATTCATTATAAATAACCCTTAACATAAAGTCATTTGGGAACAAATCAAATGTCTGTTGGTCATTTTAACAGGCAAATGACAGGCTCACGTTTCCCTCTGAAACTGAGCTGTGACAATCACCTCCTGAAGCTCTGTTGCCTAGTTTACATTTACACAGCACACACCTGTCACCAAGTTACCTGTAACGTCATGATAGCTACACTATCTGCTGGTGGGAATGGAGCAGTATTAAACGCAAAAAAGCAGAACTTCCTCCTTCCAAACATTCCCAGTACATACACAGTAAGTCAATGTAAAGGCCTATCGATACTGAATGACAAACTGAGTTCAACAGAATAACAATGTCCACCTGCTAAAGACTCTCAGAGCACCCAACCATTATAGCCACTCCAATAGAAAAACAGTAAGCTGATATTCCTGGAACAAAAAAAAAAAAATAAAAGCAAAAAAAAAAAAAAAACCCTAAAACAACAACAACAACAACAATAAAATAATAATAATAATAATAATAATAATAGTAATTATTATTATTATTATAATAACTGCACAGGTCTCAGTCAAAGGAACCAACCTCTCCCATAGGTCTTCAAACACAGGTGGGGACCTGGTCTTTCACACAGGCCCATGTGTGTGTACGGCTTCACTGTGCAACCCTTGCACACTGGCGTGTCTAAAGGGGTGGCACGGGGTGCCCCCCCCCCCCCCCCCGAAATATGATCGCCGCCCCCCGGTGCCCCCTCAACGCCACTGGATCAGTGCGCTGTCAATAGCTGCTTGATTTGCGATGCGGAATCACAGTACCACGTTTTTACCGTCAAATAGGAGGAGAGACACGACTCAAGACTTTTTCGGCAAATTAACAACACCATGTCTCTGTTCATGGTATGTACACACTCAATTATAGATTTTGAAATATACAGTACGAGTTTATCCAACTATTTAGTAGCCAGCACAAAAACCACAGAACACAGCTGTTCTGAGGCAGAGCATAGTCTACATGTGTGACGGTGCAGATAACCCACATGAACAGACACAGATTTCAAGCTCAGAACATGGAGTACAGAGAACACACACACACACACACACTGCAATGTTTGTATTGAAAACAAAACAAGTTAAATGAATTATTAATGCCTATGTGATGTTGTTTATTTAGTAGAACAAAATTGTGTTGTCCTATCCATGCAAAACAGTTATTCAATACACAACGATTTTCAGGCTCTTGTGCAGTGCCACTTTTCATGTAATACCTCCTGTATTAGGGCACATGGCACTGCACAAGAGCCTGAAAATCGTGCCCAGTGTTTTCTAAGCCAATTTTCAACACTGTATTTATTTCTGATAGAATTTTCTGATTTCCCATGGGCTGCTTCTTGGATCCCCCTGTGCCACCTCATTTTAAAAATCCTGGATCGCCCCTGCCCTTGCACCACTTCCTCGACCTCAATCCTCGGCCTCCGACAGAAGTCCATAAAATAATAATAATAATAATAATAATGACTAAGGCACTAGCATATTCCATTGAACAAGGCTCAAGATTGGAGCCCCCTGATATAAAAAAATATATATCAAAAATAAAACAAAACAAAAACAAAGCCCCTAAAGAGGACACTGTAGTCTTTAGAGGACCAGTGTCCGGCCCTGAGAAGTTCTGGCAGTCCGGTCTGGTCTGGAAGGTTCCGCAGCTACACCATGAACTGGGTGTAGCCCTCAGCCCCGGTGACTATCACGTCCATCCAGATCCGCATGGCCTCTGGGGAGGGCGCCACCAAGTAGTAAACACGGTCGTGCGTCTTAATGCTGAATGTCAGTGATGGGTTGGGGCTCTGCAACAGGGAAACTACACAATCAGGCCACCAGAGGGCAGCAGAGAGATATAACAATATTCCGTGCAACAAAGACAGCGGTCATTTCGCAAGTACCGCAGTGCACATTCACACACAAAGAAAGCAGCACATTTATTTTGTTAATTTATTGTGTTACTGTCCCACAGACAGTCTCGCTGCAGTTCTCCAGATGGAACAGTCCACAGGGGAAAGAGAATCAGCCTTCCCTGTGACAAACGAGCACTGGGAACCTCTCACATTTCTCCCTGTTTCCAGGAAAATGGCCACATTAACAGTAATGGGGAAATTTCTTGCTTTCTCTCACTGAAGAAACACATGATACATATCTGTTTTCTTTAGCAGGGGAAATATAAAATGGAAAATGAAAGCTGTTACAGTGTGCAGACGCATTTCCGGTGAAGCAGGACACAGTAAGGGAAGGGATCGCAGACAGGATCCTGGTCGTAGGGCCATGAGGAACAAGCCTTTACCTTATGAGCGTTCTTTAAGTGGTCGTAATACACCTCCTCAATGGCCTGGAAGTAGATGACTCCTTTCAGCTTGGCTTCATGCTTATCTGTAATTCAGATGCACCAGAGAGGCCTGCTCACACACAGCACATCAGCCTCCCAGCTTCAAGAAGACTCCCGCCCACCTTTTCCACATCTAATGCCATGTCAAAACCAGCAGAATTTAAACCCCTTTTTTGTCTGTTAAAATTCTCATTGCCAATTCCCTTTGGCTGATCTTGCGGCCTGGCCTCTCTCTCAAGTGTGGATTAGGAGATGGTCTCACCTGCATAGTAGGACAGGGTCCGGCGGTTGCGGTCAAAAACGAACCAGCGCTTCTTCCAGGTCTTGATCTTGCCGCCCATCTTGACCAGGAAGCCGCGGCAGGTCTTCTCCGTCAGGGACATGTGGTAGCATGTTTCTGTGCTGTGGCCGGCCGACTCAATGTGGGCGCGCAAGTCAAAGTCACCCTTCCTGACTGGCAGGTAACGGGTGAGAGGCCGTGACTGTGTGTATACATGTGGGGGTGGGGGCACAGACATGGGTGGGAAAATCTGTCATGAATTTCCTCAAGGACAAAGACAGCACTTAACACATCAAAAACTCCTCGTTAGCTGCAGTTTTTAAATGTTCCTTAAGAGAGAAAAGAATACAAAACTTTGGTAGGAGCAGAAATGGGAGGCAGACATTTTATTTTCATTTTTGCATCGCTGCCTCTCAGGCTATGGTAAGTGGGAACATATTGCGCTGCCAAAGCCACACATTCCTTCCTCTCTCTTAAAAGAATTGAAGCTTCGCTACTTCTGAGGCTTTCAAATTCAGAGCAGATTTTCCTTATTTGACAGAGTCCTTGTCTTTCTGTATTTTTCACATCAGAAAAGCAGCTCTGCATTTGAACTGAAAGGTGTCCAGTCCTGCTCATACAGACTGTATTTAGACCATGGCGGAAACTATGTCTGGAAAAGGCTGTAATTCCAACACGGTTCAACCAAACTGGATGCAAATACCCTCAAACTAAAGCTGACAGTCTGCATTTTTACCTCATACTTACGGTTTCACTCACAGTGAAAAAAGACAAATGGAAGAAAATGCTGACAGATATTCTGTCATTGTGCCTTCTCTTTTTACAGCCAGATAGCAAGCAATTTTGCATTCTGTTCATTTGTCCTATAAGCAGTGCATTTTCATCCTGTGTGTATTGTTTCCTCTAAACATGCAAGACAGTTATTTAGAACTCAGCATTCTGAGAACAACACAGCACGACAGACAATCTGACTCTAATACATTTAAACCGTATTTTTAGGGGTACTCTAATTTGTTCATGTACCCATTGGCATTGAGCTCATGACTCAAAGGCTGAAAACCCCAGCACAGATGAGTAAAGATGGTTTTGTTGCCGTTGTCTTCCATGACCACAATGGTTTACCAGCATGACCATCACATTACCAGCTTGATTAAACTGGTCTGCCAGCGCAGTTATTTTCATTATCAGGTTGACCAAGCTGGTCTACCAGCTTCACCAGCATACGACCAGCACTGCTCATCTTGGAACAGTCATAGTCCAGCATTAATCAACTTGAAACTTAAGCTGCTCCAAGCTGCTTTTTCAACTAGGGACTGCCAGCTTTCTTTCAGTTTATAACACACTGAAGCTGAGTTTAGGTCCTATTTACTGCCAAGGCCCATTTCTGAAAGCATTCTTCCAGCAAATCCAGGTTCTGCTGATAAAAATATATTATTTCTCTGTCATAGCGCCGCATGAACCAAGGAGTAGGAGTTTCAAAACTCACCTGAGCTCTCTGTTTCTCACGGAGCTTCACCTCCCTCTCAATGAGTTTCTGCCTCTTGCTGGTTTCCTCCTGCAGACGCTTCTCTAGGTCCTCCCTGCGCCTCCGCTCTTCATCCAGAGCCTGCTTGCGCACCTCCATCTCATGCTCCTGTGGAGGAGGACACAGGTCAGCCAGCAGCAGTGTTATATGCACACACACGCACATATACATACACACACATAAGCATATGGACATGTGCACACATGCCCACGCGCACACACATGCACATACACGCACACACACACAACAAATACAACACTATATGCATGATCAGAAAGCAAGTTCAGAAAGGCAGCAGAATGAGATTGGTGCTTCAGAATGTGGCTTATTTGTTTTGATTTCCTATATGTTTTAGTTCATGTCTACATAACTGAGCAGCCTAATGTATCTTTCTGTTGGAAATTGTAAAATAAGCTTGAACATACACTTTTTTGTCCAGTATTTCTCTGCATAAAATAATAGTATTCATGGGAATAGAACTGTTTATTATTTTTTTGGCTTGTATATATCAAATTACTTATTACTTACTGATATATACAAGCCAAAAGTCATATAATTTCATTACCACTCGTGGTCATGAAGATAACTGTTTGGAATACATTTTTACAAATTAAAATAGGTCCGAGAAACAACAAAAGATAAGGCACAGATAAAAGTTTAAAGAGTACTAAAATGCTTTGTTAAGCACAGTGTTTCCAGTACTGTAGTTTGACACAAATGGACACCTTGTTGAAGGCAGCTCTGGTTTGACCTAATGACCTGCGCGTGGGGTGAGGGTGTTTGGCAGACTTTGATATTGTATGTTTGTCTGCACTGTAACAGTGAGAAAGTTTCCAACTGCTTATGTCTGACTTCATTCTTTTCTGCATGTATGTGTGAATGTAAGTATGTACCTGGCTCTGCTCTGGTGTGTGTGTACAGTTGAGGACAAAAGTTTACATACACCTAAGCTAAAGATATTCAAACTCAGTTTTTCACAACTCTGCACATTTCATGTTACCATACATTTCTTTTGGCAAGTCAATTAGGGCATCTAGTGGGTCAAAACTTTACATACACCAAGTATACTGTCTCTTTAAATAGACTGGAAGATTCCAGAAATTGATGTAATGACTTTTTAGAAGCTTCTGATTGGCCAATTGTCACAATTAAAAGTTAATTGGGAGCTAATTGGCACCTGTGGCTGTATTTAAGGGCCCACCTTCAGAGCCAATGCCTTTTTGCCCTTGATACCATGGGAAAATCCAAGCAACTCAGCCAAGAGCTCAGAAAAAAGAATTGTGTACCTCCGCAAGTCCCGTTCTTCCTTAGGAGCAATTTCCAAATAACTGAAGGTACCACAAGCATCTGTACAAACAATTATATGCAAATAGAAAATCTCAGGACCACACAGACACTGCATTGTTCAGGAAGGAGGCACAAATCAACTCCCAGGGCTGAATGAACTTTGGTCCGAAAGGTTCAACTGAACCCCAAGACAACTACAAATGAACTGGTGAAGGAGTTGGAAGCATCAGGTACCAATGTATCTACATCCACCATTAAGAGAATCCTACATTGCCATGGCCTGAAAGGCTGTCGTGCAAGGAAGAAGCCCATTCCTTGCGCGACTGGCATAAAAAAGCCAGAAAGAAGTTTGCAAGTGATCACAAGGATGAAGACCTAGCCTTCTGGAGGAGTGTTCTCTGGTCAGATGAAACAAAAATTTAACTGTTTGGTGCTATGTACAGAGGGAAAAGGGTGAGGCTTTTAATCTGAAGAAAACCATCCCAACTGTGAAGTATGGGGGCGGCAGCATAATGTTGTGGGGGTGTTTTGCTGGAAAAGGGACTGGTGCACTTCAGAAAATGGCATCATGAGGAAGGAGGATTATCTAGAAAACCTGAAGGAACACCTCAAGACATCAGCTAGAAAGTTAAAACTTGGACTCAACTGGGGCTTCCAGCAGGACAAGCATACCTCCAAAGTTGTAACAAAATGGCTTAAAGACAACAGAGTGAAAGTATTGGAGTGGCCATCACAAAGCCCTGACCTGAATCCCATAGACTGAATTGTGGACTAAACTGGAAAAGTGTGTCTGAGCAAGGAGGCCCACAAAACTGACTGAGTTACACCAGTTCTGTCAGGAGGAATGGGCAAAAATTCTGGCAAGGTATTGTAAGAAGCTTGTGGAAGGCTACCCCAAGTGTTTGATTCAAGTTAAGCAATTAAAAGGAAATGCCACCAAATCCTAACAAAGTGTATATAAACTTCTGACCCACTGAAAATTTGATATAGTACATAACACCTGAAATAAATCTGTTTCTTAGCTATTATTTTGAAATGACCTCTTATGGAAATAAAGTAGACACCCTAATTGTCTTAACACAGGACATGTATGGTAATGTATTAAATGTGTGGAGTTGTGAAAAATTGTGTTTGAATGTCTTTATCCTAGGTGTATGTAAACTTTTGACCTCAACTGTATGTGTGTTAGGCTTGGTTTGACCTGGTTGTGGTACTGAGTGTAGGTGTGCTTGGTGCAGTTTGATCTGGTTTTGGTACTCAGTGTAGGTGTGCTTGGCCCAGTTTGGTAAATAGTAAATGGACTGAATTTATATAGCACTTTTATCCAAAGCACTTTACAATTGATGCCTCTCATTCACCAGAGCAGTTAGGGGTTAGGTGTCTTGCTCAGGGACACTTCGACATGCCCATGGCTGGGTTCGAACTGGCAACCCTCCGACTGCCAGACAACCGCTCTTACCTCCTGAGCTATGTTGCCCAGTTTGGCCTGGTTGTGTTACTCAGTGTAGGTGTGATTGGCCCAGTTTGGCATGGTTGTGGTACTCAGTGTAGGTGTGCATGGTGCAGTTTGACCTGGTTGTGGTACTCAGTGTAGGTGTGCTTGGCCCAGTTTGGCCTGGTTGTGGTACTGAGTGTAGGTGTGCTTGGCCCAGTTTGGCCCAGTTGTGGTACTCAGTGTAGGTGTGCTTGGCCCAGTTTGGCCTGGTTGTGGTACTCAGTGTAGGTGTGATTGGCCCAGTTTGGCCCAGTTGTTGTACTCAGTGTAGGTGTGCTTGTCCCAGTTTGGCCTGGTTGTGGTACTCAGTGTAGGTGTGATTGGCCCAGTTTGGCCTGGTTGTGGTACTCAGTGTAGGTGTGCTTGGCCCAGTTTGGCCTGGTTGTGGTACTCAGTGTAGGTGTGCTTGGCCCAGTTTGGCCTGGTTGTGGTACTCAGTGTAGGTGTGCTTGGCCCAGTTTGGCCTGGTTGTGGTACTCAGCTTAGGTCTGCTTGGCACAGTTTGGCCTGATTGTGGTACTCAGTGTAGGTGTGCTTGGCCCAGTTTGGCCAGGTTGTGGTACTCAGTGTAGGTGTGCTTGGCCCAGTTTGGCCTGGTTGTGGTACTCAGTGTAGGTGTGCTCAGCCCGGTTTAGCCTGGCTGTGGTACCCGGTGCTCCAGGAGCCGGTTCTTCTCAAGCTTGGCCTCCCTCAGCAGCCGTTCCATTTCCACAATCTTGGCCATGTTGGACATGCTGGTGCTGCTTAGTGTGAGAGAGACATGATCAGAACCCACAAGCATAAACACACAGACACATGCATGCACACACACTCCAGGGCTCCACACAGAGCCCTGCACTTCTATGTGTTCCTCACGTTGCCCTGCATTTCCGTAACCTTCTGTTCTGGAGGAACATGCCCTCCTACCTCAAATCATGTACTAGCCATAGGTGTCACTTTTACAAGCCATAGGTGTCATTTTTACTCAGAACAGTAAAAGTCAGAAAAGTATATATTTTCTGTCAAAAAAGGTCAATGGCTAACTAAGTTGAGAGAAGCTGCACTTATGAAAAAAACCTAGCTTAAGATGGTTGAAGTATTTTGTTAACAGTAGTAGGTTACCAGCTAATGGCATCAGTTAACAGTAGCTTGCTTTGAACTAGATAGCAGACAGTCACATTTGTGATGGTAAATTCTGCTTTCTGAGAATATGTAAAGTTAGCCACAGTGTTCATATATTGCCCATACTGAAACTTCAGGAGGAGGAGTGACTATGAATGATTTTCTGTTGGTAGTTTGGCTAACTAGTTACCTTCTCCTCACAACTGGCTGAGTCTTGCCCTAACACTACACTCTTCTCTCTTTGATTAACATTACTGTTTCACTGGGTAATGATATTGTATTACCACTGCTACTTAGTACAAGGCATAATTTTCAAGATACTGATGTGTTGTAATTTGATGTGCAACCTCACATGCTTAACTAATGAGAGCAAAGCCATTTTCACTTCAGATATACTGAAGACTGAATGTGGATATATAGTTCTTTCATAGCCAGAAATCTTCCGGTTGTTTAACCACCCAAAAGTCACAGAAATGCAACAAATGAGGTCTCATTAACATTTGCTCAAGGAGGTATGGGGGTGGTGGATCTGCAGAACCTTGTCCCTCCAGATTTTGAATCAAAGTTACGCTACGATGCGTAACATAACGTGTGTCCAGAAAGTGACAAATGGCCTGGATTGATAAATCCACAGCTGGTTCAGAGTCTCTAAACTGTGTTCATGATGACAATAGCTAGCTGGTTGAGCGGGTCTAAAAACAGTGCACATTATGACCGAAACTAGTCCAAAGTGTGGTCCGAGTGCTCTTACTCCATAATACTGAGTCCATTAATCAGGCACCAACTCTGAGAACACACTTCCCATTTTTATAAAACCGTCTGGGAAACAGCCGTCCTACACATACCAAACTCACTATCCTACTGTCCAACTCTGTGCATGGCATTTAAATTGGTCATTTCATGTGTGTGTGGGTGTGTGTGTGTGTGTGTGTGTGCGTGCGTGCAGAGTAACCTACATCATTGTTACATAATGTTATATTCTGAGCTTGTGTGGACTGGTTACTGTGAAAATACTGTGACGACCAACACACACATCAATAGACATATACGTATGTAGGTACACTCACACACACGGACAGACACATGCACACACACACACTCATACAAAAATGTATTTATGCACACACAATTGCACACGCACACAAACAAAAACACAAACCTGCAAAGACACATGCAACAAACAAAAACACATGCAGCTACATGTCTGAGACACTGCAATGATAGCACATCAATGAGCACATCTATTCGTTCTTGCACATTCTCTCCATTTTCACCTCCTCTTTTCCCTGTCTCTTTCTTCCCCTCCACCCCCTGTCCCTCCCTCCTTATCTGTAGGTAGAGATCCACACAGTTCTTACCAGCGTGGTGTGGCCTGTGAGGTGTACATGGCAGGACTTGGAGAGCAGAGAGAGGGAAAGAAAGGAAGGGAACGAGAGAGGTAAAGAGAGAGAGGATGTTGCTGGTGTGTAACCGGACTCTCAGACTGCTGGGAGAGAGCCTATATTTACCTAACTCAGTGAGTGGAGAGACCCAGAACCCAACAGACACTTCCTATTAATCCCGCATGCCTGTCTCATTATAACCATACGACTGCCTGCAGGTTGCGCAGATATACAGATACACACGCACACACGCGCGCGCACGCAAACGCACGCACACTCACGCACACTCACGCACAAAAATACACGCACACACAAACACGCACAAAAACACATGCAGGGTATGAGATGAAGAAGGTGCTCTTACCCACTCAGCCACCCAACAGCGAGCACACACAAATGTGTACTCAGTCGTGCACGTACAGTACACATACACACACATTTCCTCTCCTTCCAGTAGATCTCATGTGTCAAATTCCCTTCACACACATTTCACTTCCCAGATTCCCCCTGCACCTCCCCGCAGCATCCAACACCATCCTGCCCCACATAACACCACTCTGCATCTCCTAACACCACCGTGCCAAACATTACATCACCCTGGCTCTCCTAACACCACCCTGCGTCTCCTAACACCACCCTGCCCCACATAAAATCACCCTGACTCTCCTAACACCGCTCTGCCAAACATTACATCACCCGACTCTCCTAACACCACCCTGCCCCACATAACATCACCCTGACTCTCCTAACACCACACTGCCCCACATAACACCACCCTGACTCTCCTAACACCACCCTGCCCCACATAACACCACCCTGCATCTCCTAACACCACCCTGCCCCACATAACATCACCCTGACTCTCCTAACACCACCCTGCCCCACATAACACCACCCTGCATCTCCTAACACCACCCTGCCCCACATAACATCACCCTGACTCTCCTAACACCACCCTGCCCCACATAACATCACCCTGACTCTCCTAACACCACCCTGCCCCACATAACACCACCCTGCATCTCCTAACACCACCCTGCCCCACATAACATCACCCTGACTCTCCTAACACCACCCTGCTCCACATAACATCACCCTGACTCTCCTAACACCAGCAGACAAGCACCCCCCAGAATTGAACGTACAACAGTGATGACTCATATTAACAAATTAATACTGACTGGAGCCCTATGGACCCTACATCCAGTGAGAGCAATCAGCACCATGAGTGAAATTTACATGCAGTAAATAACCCCTGCTAGACAACACTACAGCACAGTTCAGCTCACAAGCATGTACAGAAGCCACCATTATAAAACAATTGTTCCTTAAAACAGGCAGCAGCCACCTCACCTGGATATGTTGTCAGGGGAGCAGGCGGAGATGCTGGTCTCCATGCTGTCAGAGCTGTTGATGCTCATGGTGTCAAAGTCGTGCCTGTTGTCTCCGTAGTGGAAGGAGTCCACGTAGACGTTGGACTGGGAGGGTGTGTGCCCGCACAGCTCATTCAGCCTCTGCTTGCGCTCCTCGTTCACGTGGTGCTGACTGTGTCCTGAGCAGGAAAACCAGCCAGCGTCACACAGAGAAACTAGCCAAGATCGCACATAGAAACCGGTCAGTGTCACACAGAGAAACTAGCCAAGATCCCACAGAGAAACCGGCCAGTGTCACACAGAGAAACTAGCCAAGATCACACAGAGAAACCAGCCAACATCACACAGAGAAACCAGCCAGCATCACACAGAGAGATCGGCCAGCATCACACAGAGAAACCAGCCAAGATCACACAGAGAAACCAGCCAGCGTCATGCACAGAACCCAGCCAGCATAACAAAAAACATGCCGCCATGTAAATCAAATCCAGCAACACACAGGGAAAAAGCACCCAGCACCATAAAAACACAAGCCAGTGTCACACAGAAACCACATTATGGCATTATGGAAAACTAATCCAGTCTCCAAGCCACACATAGCTAAAACAATGAGCATCACACACTGAATCAACCCAGTGTCACAGAAACCACCCCAACATCATACAGTGAACTGATCCAGTGTCAGAAAACCCATCCAAAATCCCACAGAAAACCAATCCAGTGTAACATAGAGATAGCAACAGTGGTATTCGACGGTATACCAACTCTAATTTTACAGCAATACTATGCCAGCGTGGTACAGAATTTGATACTTTATGTAGACGTACCTGACATTGTTTTCTATTGCAGCAAAATGACTGTAATCCACTGGAGAATTAATAACGGGTATACACTTCAAGAAATGGAGCATCGCGTTAGTTCTGGCAGGCCACGAGAGTCAAGCTGCTCCAGCTGAATCAGCTGAGTGATGTTCACCTATCACAGTACATTCACATAACAGGGCGGTCTACTTAAACAGCCTCCCTCTACTCATTCGGCTGCTCCTCCTGCATGCAAGCTTGCTGCACATTGCTTTGTAAATCCATTGCTGCTGGATCTGTTCTGTGTTCACCCCTCTAGGGGGGTTTGGATGCTGGCCTCCTGGCCTTATCCACGTGGGCTGCGTGGTTGGCGGGAGAGCTCCCAGTACAGAGCCATACGGCCGAACATAACTGTATTGCCTTTACTGTTAATAAAGATCTTACTTTGATGACAGTGGTCCTGACAGAACTAATTTTATGCAGCTCAAATCAGACTCCTGATTAATTTGTGTAACATGGACTATCACACCAGATGGACAGACATTGAAATGTCCATAACGAATGACCCTCCAAGTCAGGCAAGTATTAGGTAACAGAGATTAGGTAGGTCCTGAGACGGTGTACATAACCAGCGGATGAAGTTCCAACTAAAAATCTGGAACATGGTTAGGGAAAATATAAATTGCATGATACATTTAAAATAATTTGGTTTATTTATGATTCTGATTTCAAACCCAATGAGAAGGACCACATATTTCACAACAGAAAAAAGGCTATTAAAAGACTTTCTAATTCTGAGAGGAGATAAATACATGAGAAAACCAAGATTTCTATAGATATATACAATAACGCCACTATTTTCACCACATTGTTTAAAATAAAATGTCAGACACGGATGACCCAGGGTTCAATAATTGGAACCTATCAGAATCTAGTAAAGGTATTGTATCCGGATTTCATAAATGCTTAATAATAAAAAAATCATATTGCACAGAGTAAATAAAAATAAATGGGGTAAAAGAAGGTAACTGTCATTTCAGATGAAGAGTGGTTCAAGATTTGTGACTTTCCAATGGGGAGAATTATTGATTGTGATACTGAAGCATATGTGATTATGTAAAAAAAAAAACAAAAAAAAAAAAACAAAATTGTCCAACTTTGGGGCTACAGAAAGTACAGAAGTTAATGATCTTAAGGGCGGAGAGCCTGTGGTCATTACAGTTATTTCTGTAGGAAACCCTGAAAAGTGCTAATCTCTCTGTTGTATAGACATGGGGCATGCCCCACCAAGGCGTACCTGCCATCCCAGTAATTTAGCTAATATGAACAAGCAATTAGAAGGGTTGGGTTAATTATCCTGCCCAATCAGTGGGCACCAATGGACTGGATGCAGACAATTATGATATATATAGTGTAGCCATTTAAAAAAATATATAGGTGTAACAGCTGAATTGCAGATCATTTAAACTATGAGTGACTGCCATTTGACACTTTAATGACTACATTCTGTTCAGATGGTAAGAGGAAAAACACAGGGCCAACTTATATGAAATAATTTAGGAAACATTGGGTAGCATTGTTTTGGAATAGAGCTTGTTTAATTTCTGTAAGATAGCCAATATTGTTTGTTGTAACTTGTAATTTTGATATCAATACCTTAATGGCAGGCCTAGATTTTGCAAGTTTTAAATAACTTACACAGTGCTTTGTATGCATGAGTAACTTGGAATTTTTGTACACTGAAAATGTGTTTTTGTTGAGATCGCAATTTAGAACAGCTGTCATCAAACAAGTTTCAGACCATGTTACCAAACTTATGAACTAGGTTTCTGAACCTCCCATTGCAAAGAGAGATGACCCACTCTGTCACAAGGAACGAAAGACTCACACTGTACATACTGTGTTAAATAGACCAATGGCAGTGATATTCGCATCACAGCCAATGCCATGTTAGTTAAGGAAGTGGCATTACATACCTTTTTTGGCTTTTCCTGAGGGGAGAGAGAGGAGGAAAAAGAGGGAGGGGGTAAATTAAGAGAGACGAGGAGATGAGAATGTGAGAAAAGAGGTGTAAAAGGAGGAGGGGGAGAGATGAGAGCCCATCTATTCACATCTAGCACATCACCAAATAGCCAAATAGCTGAACATGTGGCTGTGGGTCTGAGGGGGTGAAGTCTCACCCTTGTGCAAGCGGCGGGGCTCCGCATCTTTGGAAGGGATGGCCAGAGAGCAGGGGAGAATACTGCCACAACTGGAGCTCTGCACAAGTGGGAGGTGAGCCTGAGGGAGAAAGGAGCCATAAAAATGCACACACACACATACCCACACACACACGCACAATCTCTCACATCTCTCCCTTGTTCTATAAGACAAGTGCGCGCGCACACACACGTGCAAACACACACACACGAACATGCACATATGCATACACATAAAAACACAAACACACATCTGTGTTCCTGACCTTGGGGGTGGCACTGCTAAAAGGTGTGGAGGTGGCCATTTGGCTCTTCTTGCAAGGAAGAGTGTCACTCAAGTGAGGCAGCCCTTCCTTCTCTGCCCTCTTCCTCTCTTCCAGCGCACGAAAATGCTGCAGGGACACACACCTCAAACTCCATCATCACTCCCATCTAACACACACACCTCAAACTCCATCATCTCTCCATCTAACACACACCCCTCAACCTCCACCATCTCTCCATCTAACACACAAACCTAAAACTCCACCTTGTCGCCATCTAACACACAAACCTCAAACTCCATCAATTCTCCATCTAACACACACACCTCAAACTCCATCTCTCCATCTAACAAACCCTTGTACTGTATGTGTTCTGTTTGTAATCTTTATCAAATGTGGCAATAATTTTGTAGGGCACTGTATGTGTTCAGTGTACAGGTAAAAACGTACACAAGTGTATGTTTAGTGTGCAATTATGTATGAGTATTTTTACATTTGTGTTCAGTGTATAGGTAAGGATGTATGCAAGTATGTGTCTATGCTCTTTACCTGTCGGCGGTGTTTTTTGACAGGAAGAGGAGAAGGCGATTCACGGGAAGGTGAAGGGTCAACATAGGTCACCATGTGTCCAGGCCAGTGTACACAGGGGGTCTTGAGGACCAAGTGAGGAGAGAGAGGGTGACAGGAGGACAGTGGGGAAGTGTGCTCACCACCCACCAAAGAACAAGAGACTGAGCTTCAGAGGAAAAGGAGAGTTAACACTGGAAATATCACACACACACACACACACACACACATACAGCACACACTTATTTAGGAGGTGCAATATCAGATTCACACTGTAGAGAGTCGGACTACTGAAATCCCTTCTCTCACACACTGACTCTCTCCATCTCAATCATATGCATGCACACACACCTTGTCCTTGTCCACCTTTTCCTGTGGAGGGATGCTGTCTTGCTGGAGGTTGGTCTCATCAGGGCAGAGGCTGGGCTCAGGCCCAGAGGAGAGCCTGTCAGGGCAGGGCGTGCCCTGGCCTTGAGGGGTGCGGTTAAACCCAGTCTGCCAATAGAGCTCATTGATCTCATTGAGTGTGACATAACCCTACAGAATGAACCCAGTTGAAGGGGGGGAGGGGGGCATGTGGGGGAAGAAAGCAGGAAGGGGAAGAGAAGGGTTTAGAAATCAGAAGACAAGGACAGGGGTTAGGGACAGAGAGGGAGCAAGAGACAGGGAGAGCAAGGGGAAGAGGGAGAACCATTTTTAGGTATCAATAAAGTACTTAACTGGGAGAGAAAAAAGAAATCTTGTGGAGATCTTTAGTCGCCATGTTAGACATTATTCCACACACTGTGTGCAACAGTTCAGCACTTTAGAAAGTTAATAGAAAAACCAAAACAAATACATACTCATAAAACAGTGCAGAGAAGAGAGGAGAGACACTTTACACGGAGCAGAGAGGAGAGACTTCACATAGAGCAGAGAAGAGAGACTCTTCACACAGAGCAGAGGAGAGACTCTTCACACAGAGCAGAGAAGAGAGACTCACATGGAGCAGAGAAGAGAGACTCTTCACGTGAAGCAGAGAGGAGAGACTCTTCATATGGAGAAGAGAGGAGAGACTCTTCACATGGAGCAGAGAGGAGATGCTCTTCACACAGAGCAGAGAGGAAAGACTCTTCACACGGAGCAAAGAGGAAAGACCCTTCACATGGAGCAGACAGGAGAGACTTCACACGGAGCAGAGAAGAGAGACTCTTCACGTGAAGCAAACAGGAGACACTCTTCACATGGAGCAGAGAAGAGAGACTCTTCACATGGAGCAGAGAGGAGAGACTCTTCACACGGAGCAGAGAGGAGAGACTCTTCACACGGAGCAGAGAGGAGATGCTCTTCACACGGAGCAGAGAGGAGATGCTCTTCACACAGAGCAGAGAGGAGAGACTCTTCACACACATTTGTCAGCTCACATCAGTGTTAGCAGGGCAGCCATGTTCTCAGCTGAAGCTCAGAGGTCACATGGCATCAGTGTGGTTAGCGTGCCAATGTGAATTTAGCATTCGTCACTAGTACATCTTTCGGTCCGTTTGTCACTGAGTTTGGGACATTACAAACATTACAAAAAGGCACCAAGCAATCAGGCACCGAGCAACATGTTTTGTGTGTGTCAACATGCAAGTCAGTCTCTGTGCAACAGGTACCAGTCTCAGTATGTTTCTCAGTTTTTCAGGCTTGCTGTATGCCAGTGTCTTTCTTTTTTGCTAAATTTAACTCAGGGCTACGTGATTACCTTTTATTTTGTATTTAACCAGTTTTACCATTAATTTATTGTCTTTTGTTTGTTTTTAACTTTTTGTGAAACAATTTTAACTTTATGGATAAGTGGTTTATAAATAAAGTTTATTATTACATTATTTTTACTGTCTGTAGGTCTGTCCATGAGCAACTGTGGTGTTATGCTCTACGCCAGAGTGTGTGGGGGTCCCTGTGTTCTCAGCTCAGCAGCAGAAGCAGATGCATCATTGCAGTGGGACGCGATACCTCAGAATTCTTCACAGAAAGAGAGGACAGGAGAGAGGAGAAAGTGAGCGGGTCAACAAGAGGCGGGGCCATAGGGATGTGGGGGCGGGCTACCACCACATGAGACTGGCAGACAGCCAATGTGGGTGTCTCCTGAGACACAGAGAGTGGGCGTGACCACTCCCCAAACCACTGCACAGCCACACACACCTGGGCACACCCACACACATCTCCACAGGTGATCACATGGAGGGCAGGGTGGTGGGCGGCTATTAGACAGAAGGCAGGAATGAACTACACCAGACACACACACACACACACACACACCAGACACTGACACTCCACAGTGTGGCCCCACAAAACCACTGTATATCTCACACTGTAAATCCCACATAGACAGTGATACATACAAACACACACACACACACACGGTATAGTCTGAAGCACAGAGTAGTGCAACTCAGAAACTGTTGTGGAAGCACAGAATCGTCTAGAATGTCACTGTATGCTGTAACATTAAGATTTGCCTACACTGGAACTAAGGAGCCTAGCCCAAACCATGAAAAACAGCCCCAGACCAAGGGGTGTCCAGATACATTTCGTCATATAGTGTTGTGGGTCCCAACCTCGGTCCTGGAGTACCCTTGTGTATGCTGGTTTTTGTTCCAACCACAAATGCAATTCCAGAATTATAACAAGTTGTAAATTTTTCTTAATTAGGTGCTCTTCATGTTTAGAGGGATTATTTACCCTCTTCAACCACATTATGTCAGAAATAGCTAAGCATTCCATGAAGAATAAAATTCCCATGTTCACACTGTGCTTATTGTGCTACATTGCAAACAATTACATTAAAAGGTAAATTATTTTTAACGGATCAAGACTGAAGTGAGTCAATAGGCTTCTAATTGGTCAAAGTGTGGACACCTGGCCACTAAAACTAACCATCTGGAAGATAATGAAGAGTTCAAAGACAAAGCAAATGACAATGAGCCGAACCTGCATTGCGTCAATAAATTTCAGGAAACTAAACATGTTCCGCTACATGTTCAGGTGTCTATTGATTAATCCCAGTCTTTCAATTGGTCCAAAAAGTTTGTTACCTCTTGTATGTAATTGTTTACAATAAAGCACAATATGAACGTGGTAATTGTTATTGTTTATGGTTATTTTTGACATGATCTGGCTTAAGTGGGTTAATAATCCCTCTAAACATGAAAAGCACCTAATTAAGAAAAATGAACAACTTGTTAAAATTCTGGTATTGCAATTGTGGTTGGAACGAAAACCAGCATACACAGGGGAACTCCAGGACTGAGGTTGGGAACCACTGACATAGTGTACATCTGTATTGCACTACCAATGCAACATCTCCACAGTACTATGTTGTGAATGCTACATCTATACTACATTATCAATGATATATCTCCATGGTACTACACTATGAATGCTACATCTGTACAACATTATCAATGCTACATCTCCACTGTACTATATTGTGAATGCTACATCTGTACTACATTTTCAATGCTACATCTCCATGGTACTACACTATGAATTAAACATCTGTACTACATTGCAAATTCTACATGTTGATGGTAATATCCTGCTAAACATGAGGTGTGGCTATTAAATAATGAGACTAATGCTGTAATTCAATTTTAATGAAGAAAACTTACATTTCAATTCCTTTCCCCTTCAATATATTCCCCTTCTGCAACTACACACCGCTGCATTCTGGTCTTCCACTGTTCAAACCAGTGCAGTAGGTGTTCTTCTGTTAGTTGTTTCAGAAGCTATGTCATTTTCTTCTTCACTTCTGGAACAGACTCAAAATGAGTTCCCTTGAGTGCAGACTTGATTTTAGGGAAAAGAAAAAAGTTGTATGGTGCTAGATCAGGTGAATAGGGAGTGTGGTCAAGTACTACAATGCATTTTTTGGCCAAAAACTGCTTCACTGAGAGCGCTGAGTGTGCATGAAACCAAGGCCAAACCATTTTCCCACAGCCAGTTGATTGTTTTCTTTGACAGTAAGGGCGTAAATATGGAGAATTGGGTTCCAGATAGAGCAACCGTGAACCAAAACTATTACAAACACGTACTAGAAACTTTGCAAGAAAGGGTCAGAAGAAAGAGGCCACAGCTGTGGGAAAATGGTTTCATCCTTCATCAGGACAACGCGCCAGCACACTCAGCGCTCTCAGTGAAGCAGTTTTTGGCCGAGAAATGCATCGCAGTACTTGACCACCCTCCCTATTCACCTGATCTAGCACCATCAACTTTTTTCTTTTCCCTAAAATCAAGTCTGCAATCAAGGGAACCCGTGTCGAGTCTGTTCCAGAAGTGAAGAACAAAACGACGGAGCTTCTGAGTAGGGTTGGCCCGATGTAAAAAATTTCAAACCAGTTTGATATTAAGCAAAATACCAAACCGGACCGGTAATACTGAATTTTACCACTAGGTGTTGCATGTGACTCAGCTGCTCCTGAGTGGAACTGTCACGCTAATTTTGATCCGGGCTGCAAAAATGATCTGGGTAACACAATGACATTCTAAAACAGCTGTTATACCCATTGTGACGTAGTTAACGTTTCGTTACAGCCTCCGTTGCCGACTGCCAGCCTTGATACATTCTGTTGCGATAAATATTCTAAGACAACTCAGCAATTTCTCTGGTTTAACGGTTTTTCTAGCCTGAAATGCAATCATATTAGTAAATGGCTACACACGTCATCTAACTTGCAAGGAGTTGGCTATCTCCCTGGATATAAATTCAATATTTTTAACAGAAGATAATAATAATACATGCGATTTTATCCACGGAAATGGCTATACAAAAAGGCAAAATAAATGTTGTGGTCTACTGAAATTTGATCTCCTTGTTGCCGGCCACTAAATTGCGTGTGACCTGTCAATCTTTTTTTTTTTTTTGCACTCAGACACTAGTGGCTCTGTTTATAAACAAACATAATATTATGTTAATCACGTTGTCATATTGCTTATTACTCATGCGATACAAGTTGGATTTAGCGCTGTCGGCACAGGTTGCTGATGTAGGCTTCTTTTTAATTTGCCAGAGCGTCTCATAATGACAAATACAGGTTCAGTCGGTTCACATAAAATCAAACCAGTTTAAGCTTGTACACCGGACCGGACCAGCAAAACCGGAAATCGACCCACCCCTACTTCTGAGACAACTAACGGAAGAAGACCGACTGCACTGCTTTGATTAGTGGAAGACCAGAATGCAGCGGTGTGTAGTTGCAGAAGGGGAATATATTGAAGGGGAAAGGAATTGAAATGTAAGTATTCTTCATTAAAGTTGAATTACAGTATTAGTCTCATTATTTAATACCACACTGTGGTGGGGTGGGCGTGGTTTGAGCGTCGGCTGCAGAGAGAGAGAGTGTGAGAGGAGCGGCTCTCGGATCCTTTGTCACAACTGTCAGCTGGAGGTAATCAGCGCCGATAATTGTTAATTGTTTTATTGCGCTGATTGCCTCTGATTGCTTTCAACAGTGAGCCTGGGGTTTTTAAAAGCCAGACCGGAAGCCGGAGAGAGGAGAATCGCCAATGACAAGACGGCTACGGAATTGTGATACACAGTCTGAAAATGAGCTGTCTGTAAAACCTGTATCTCTTAATAAAATAGCACGGAAGTGCGGGTTACGGAAACGGTCAGTCTCCCGTGAGTGTGTTTTAACTAAGAGGGGTGGCACTCACTTGCCACAGTGGTGGCCCATGCGAGGGAACACAGCAACATAGTAAAACACATTACACCGAGGAGACAAACATGGACCACAGCCAGGAGCCAGGGGAAACGGCACAACCGGTGGTAGCGCTGGCGAGGATGCTGGAGGGGATGGCGGCGATGCAGGAGAGGCAGGCGGCGATGCACGCCGAACAACTGGAGGCTCTGCGGGCACAGACCTCCCTCCAAACCCAGGCTCTACTGCAGCTGGCGGCTGCGGGAGAAACCAGCTCCCGAGAGCGACAGACCGGACCCCCCGTAGCTCTCCATCTGCCCAAAATGACCCCGGAGGATGACGCGGAGGCTTTCCTCGAGGGGTTTGAGGTGGCAGCGAGGGCGAGTAAATGGCCGGAGGAAGAGTGGGTCGTCCGCCTCCTGCCCCTCTTAACTGGGGAGGCACAACAAGCGGCACACAGCCTACCCCCCCCAGCGCGGGCGGTCTACGCCAACCTAAAGAAGGCGGTCCTGGACCGCCTGGGATACAGCCCTGAAGAGCACCGGCGACGGTTCAGGGAGACGGCCCTGGCAGGAGCGGACCGACCGTTCGCATACGCCCAGAGACTGCTGGACATGGCGCGTCGGTGGCTCCGACCGGAACTCCGGTCAGCCGACGGAGTGGTGGAGCTGGTGACCCTAGAACGTTTTATTGATGGCCTCCCGGGGGAGACGGCGAATTGGGTGAGGTGCCATCGCCCGACTGGGTTGGCGGCCGCCGTCAGCCTGGCGGAGGACCACCTGGTGCTCTACCCCCGTGGCCAGTTACAGCAGCAGCAGCAGCAGCAGCAAGGACGGGCAGACCCGGCTCTGCGCAGGAGAGCCCTTCCTCGTTCCCATCCTTCCCCCCTTTCTTCCTCCCTTCCCCGTGCCCAAACCCCCTCATTTTCCCGTAACAACCCTTTTGTTCCTGTTTCCCCAGCCCCAGGCTCAGTGGCGGCGGGGTGCGACCCACAGAGAGCTCCTCAGACACCCGGACCGGGGTGTTGGCGGTGCGGACAACCGGGTCACCTGCGCCGCGAGTGCCCGCTCATGGAGGTGGGGCAGGTGGTTCGTGTTGTCGGCCCGCCCACCTCCGCTCCCGACCCAGACGGAGCGTACTGTATTCCGGTAAGGATTCAAGGGAGTGAACACCAGGCGCTGTTGGACTCAGGGGCTATGCAGACCATGATTCGACAAAGCCTGGTTCGACCCGAGGCGTTGTTAGAAGCATCAATGGTATCTATAAGGTGTGTGCATGGGGATTTACATGCGTACCCTATCGTCTCAGTGGAAATTCGGTGTCAAGGAAAAAAACATAAAATAAAGGCTGCGGTTAGCTCCCGCCTCTCGCACCCTCTGATTTTAGGCACTGATTGGCCGGGGTTCCGCCAGGCAGCTGGTAAGGTAGGGGGGGTGCGTTCACGACAGGTAGGGCTGTGTGATGTGTGTGCTGCTGTCAGCGGTGACGCGGGGTCGTCCGACGTGGCAGAGGGGGAGCCGGCACCAGTGGAGCCTCCGGGGGAGACTCCGCAGGTACCGGTGTTTCGCCCCATGGAGGATTTCCCACTCGAGCAGTCTCGTGATGACACCCTACGCTTTGCCTTTGACCGCGTGATGTCTATTGATGGTCAACAGGTGCGCCCTGATGCAACACTCACTCACCCGTATTTTGTAATAATTCGGGATAGATTATACCGAGTGTGTCGTGACACTCGGAAATCACCCAATTGCTGGTGCCTAAAAGCTCTCGGGAAATGGTTTTTCAGACGGCTCATTTTAACCCCATGGCTGGTCATTTAGGGTATGAGAAAACACTGAACCGGATAATGGCCCGTTTCTATTGGCCGGGCATTTGGGCCGACGTGCGTCGGTGGTGTGCGTCGTGCCCTGAATGCCAACTAGTAAATTCCCCGGCTATACCAAAAGCGCCGTTGCGCCCCCTTCCCCTAATGGAGGTCCCTTTTGAGAGAGTGGGGATGGACCTCATCGGGCCGTTTGATCGGAGCACGCAGGGATACCGTTTCGTGTTAGTTCTGGTGGATTATGCGACAAGGTATCCCGAAGCAGTTCCTTTGCGCAGCATTTCGGCAAAAAGTGTTGCGCAGGCATTGTTTCAAATAATCTCCCGAGTCGGAATCCCAAAAGAGATTCTGACTGACCAGGGCACACAATTTATGTCACGCACACTACGCGAGCTGTACGGGTTATTGGGCATTCATTCTATTAGAACCAGCGTGTACCATCCCCAAACGGATGGGTTGGTTGAGCGTTTTAATAGAACGTTGAAGTCGATGATCCGGAAGTTCGTTCATGAGGATAGCCGTAATTGGGATAAGTGGTTATCTCCTCTGGTGTTTGCAGTGCGGGAGGTTCCCCAGGCCTCCACGGGATTTTCTCCCTTTGAACTACTGTTCGGTAGGAAACCCCGGGGGATATTGGACCTAGTTAAAGAAAACTGGGAGGAGGGTCCGAGTCCTAGTAAAAATGAATTGCAATACGTGCTGGACCTGCGAGCAAAACTCCATACACTGGGTAAGTTGTCACGGGAGAATTTGCTCGAGGCGCAGGCACGCCAACAACAGCACTACGACAGAGGAGCTAAACTACGGCAATTTTCACCGGGAGATAAAGTTCTTGTGTTACTCCCTACCTCTAGTTCTAAATTACTCGCCAAGTGGCAAGGGCCCTTTGCGGTCACACGGCGAGTGGGGGAGGTTGACTATGAGGTAGAGCGTACTGATAGAGAGGGGGCAAAACAGATTTATAACCTCAATCTCCTGAAAGCGTGGAAGGAGGTGGTGGCTGTCTCTCTGGTTACAGTGGATAAGGAGAGAGATGAGCTGGGGCCGGAGGTACCAAATTCATCCAATCAGATCTCAACCCTTTCAGATGACCATCTCTCACCGAATCAGAGAGCAGACCTTGCCTTGTTGCAAAAGCGTTTTGCTGATGTGTTTTCCCCCATACCAGGACGCACGCACCTCATACACCACCACATTGAGACTTCCCCGGGGGTGACGGTGCGGACCCGCCCCTATAGATTGCCGGAACACAAAAAGAAATTGGTTCAGGCAGAGATAAAGGCAATGCTAGAGCTGGGGGTAATAGAGGAATCCCACAGTCCCTGGAGTAGCCCCATTGTGCTGGTCGGTAAGCCTGATGGGTCTATTCGCTTCTGTGTGGATTATAGAAAGGTAAATGAAGTGTCACGGTTTGATGCTTATCCAATGCCTCGGGTCGACGAGCTCTTGGATCGGCTTGGCACGGCTCGATTTTTTTCCACGCTGGATTTAACCAAGGGTTACTGGCAGATTCCCTTATCTGCCAAATCTAAGGAAAAAACGGCTTTCTCCGCTCCGGATGGTTTGTACCAATTCAGGACACTTCCGTTTGGGTTATTCGGAGCCCCTGCCACATTCCAGCGCCTGATGGATCGGGTATTGCGTCCGCATGCTGGTTATGCTGCTGCCTATCTGGATGATGTAATCATCCATAGCAGCAGTTGGGAGCAGCATTTGCAGCATGTGGGGGCAGTGCTCAAATCCTTAAGGCAGGCAGGGCTCACGGCTAACCCAAAGAAGTGTGCTATTGGCCGAGCGGAGGTACGGTATTTGGGGTACCACTTGGGAAGTGGAAAGGTGCGGCCTCTAGTGGACAAAACCGCTGCGATTGCAGCCTGTCCCCGACCCAAGTCAAAAAAAGAGGTAAGGAGGTTCTTGGGGCTGGCCGGCTATTACAGGAGGTTCATCCCGCATTTTCGGAGCTAACCAGCCCCCTAACTGACTTAACCCGAAAAGGTGCCTCAGATCCGGTCCAGTGGACGGAACCGTGCCAGCGGCGTTGAGAGGGTAAAAGAAGCTCTCTGTGGGGAGCCGCTCTTGTTCACACCTAACTTCTCTCTCCCTTTTGTTTTGCAGACCGACGCGTCGGACAGAGGGCTGGGGGCTGTTTTGACCCAGCAGGTGGAGGGAGTCGACCGCCCCGTGCTGTACATTAGCCGGAAACTGTCACAACGGGAGGCGAAGTACAGCACGGTGGAGAAAGAGTGCCTCGCCATTCGGTGGGCGGTCGGAGCCCTCCGTTATTACCTTCTGGGTCGCCCATTCACCCTCTGTTCGGACCATGCCTCGGACCAAGGATACCAACGCCCGGATCACTCGGTGGTATCTGGCTTTGCAGCCTTTTAACTTCAATGTGATTCATAGACCGGGTGCACGGATGGTCGTGGCGGACTTCCTCTCTCGCCCCCAGGAGGAGGAGGGGGGGAGAGGGGGGGGGTTGGTCATCGGCCGGATGGCTCCCCGGCCTAAGTCGGGCGGTGGGGGTATGTGGTGGGGTGGGCGTGGTTTGAGCGTCGGCTGCAGAGAGAGAGAGTGTGAGAGGAGCGGCTCTCGGATCCTTCGTCACAACTGTCAGCTGGAGGTAATCAGCGCCGATAATTGTTAATTGTTTTATTGCGCTGATTGCCTCTGATTGCTTTCAACAGTGAGCCTGGGGTTTTTAAAAGCCAGACCGGAAGCCGGAGAGAGGAGAATCGCCAATGACAAGACGGCTACGGAATTGTGATACACAGTCTGAAAATGAGCTGTCTGTAAAACCTGTATCTCTTAATAAAATAGCACGGAAGTGCGGGTTACGGAAACGGTCAGTCTCCCGTGAGTGTGTTTTAACTAAGAGGGGTGGCACTCACTTGCCACACACACCTTGTATGTACTACACTGCCAATGCTTAATCTCCATGGTACTATACTGTAAATGCTACATCTGTACTACACCACCCCTGCTTTATCTCCATGGCACTGTATTGTCATAAACACATCTGCACTCACCGCACAGATATGAATGGGACTTGCAGGTCATGCAAAGGATTAGAGGTGTGAAGTAGTGCAGTATTTGTATATGTGTCTGCCCAACCAACAAAATTATCTGTACTTGTATTCTGATAGGAACCTGGAAGTGGGTGAAACATAAACAGGAAGTTGCGTAAACACAGAAAATGCAGGTTTCTAGCCCAATGTACATTAGTGCACTTTTAGTGGTTAAACAGATACAGAAACTGCACATCACACCCCTAGGAGAGATGCCACGCCTTTGAGTTGTGAGACAGCGATGCTCAAGGTTCAGAGAGATGGTGGAGTTGCAAGTTGAGGTGAGACAGATGGGTTGGTCGTACCTCATTAAAGCTCATGGAACTGAGGGGGAGCCTCTTCCCGCCAGTCAGCTGAGTGTACCTCTTCTCCAGGGCAGCCAGGTTCTCCTTACCCTGTGAGACAGAGGCTCGGGCTGGTCACATTCTCCTCTTGCTGGTAGCTGTGATTAGCAGGCCAGGAACAACTGTACTATCCAGCATCACTGCCCTCACCTTGCTAGAAATGGTCTATATGTGCCCTATATCACATTCAGATTCGAAATGTGCTCCAGGCCTGTTCATGCCTATGGATGATCTTTTGACAAAATTAAATAAAGGGTGTTCAGTGATTGTACCCTCTGCAGCATGATCAGAAGGTTGTTCTTTTCCTTCTGGAATGTGTCCTTCTCCCACTGGGCCTGCTGGGTAATCTGGCTGGACTGTTTCTTTAAGGCCAGAAGCCTTTTCTGGCACGAAAAAATGCACACCCCACATTAAACCAACAAACCATTGAATAAATGCATGAATAAATTTAAAAGCATACTATGCAGGACTTTTCTTTCCTTGTTTGCTCTTGTGTTTACAATCAAAAACATCTCCTGCGTTCTCTATGTCGTCTTCACCCCCAAGATGACGAAGTTCACGCACCAACAAAATAGCAAGATACTTTTCTCTGCATAGCTGTGTCAGCAGCTTTACAACATCATATAACGTACTGTAGTAATCATGCCTCTTTCAAAATTCAATTGTAGTCTGCATGAAAGCATATCTGATAGAAAAAACTCCCACTTCGCTGTCATACGCAGCAAAGCTATGGGGTAGCTATCTTTAGCTTAGTGGTGATGGAATGGACCTATGCTAGACACTGCTAGCACAGCACCAGTGGATTTCAGTCTGCTAGCCTGCCTGGAAGCACGGCATAATTTTGTAACATAAGCATGCATATTCACAAACACATCAATGAATTCTCGCCTTTATTTAACTTATCAACAAACAGATTGTGTATTTTGTCATACATTGCTTACCGTAGTTGGGGTGTGGTGTATTGTGGTAAATGGAGTATATAAGAAATGAATAGAATGTAACGCACCATTTAAAAGCACAGAAAAATCACCCTTCTCCCCCATAGCATACACCCAGATTGCACAGACAGTTCCGCCCTCCTTAAGAGAAATGGTTTTAGTAGACATGCTGACACAACATTTTTCACCTAAACCCTTAGTAATCGCAGAGCGATTTAGATTTCGCAGATACAATCAGGAGGAAGGTGAGTCTGTTAATATGTTTGTTGCAGCACTACGGACATTAGCTGTGCATTGTGAGTTTAGGGATGTGCTGAATGACACGGTGAGAGACAGACTGGTGTGTGGCTTAAGAAATGTGGCAGCACAGAAGAAACTACTGACTGAGAGTGACTTGACTCTAGAGAGAGCCATTAATAGCACTGTCTTTATGGAAATGGCATCAAAGGAGGCTCAGCAGGTACATGCATCAGGCAAAGTGTACTCAGTTAACATGGAGAGACAAAATAGCCAAGGTCCATGTTTCCGGTGTGGCAAACCCAGACATCCCGCCTCTGCATGCTGGTGTAGAAACATGGACTGTCACAGTTTTGGAAAAAGGGGGCATGTAGAGCGGGTGTGTCGAAACAAAAAGAGCACAGAGAGAACACCTAAGTCTGAAAACAAGAAATACACTGTGAATATTTAAAGTAGATGAGGGCTCAGAGGGTTATTGGGTCACACCCATGTTAGAGGGACATTCAGTGAGCATGCAAATAGACACTGGATCAAACACGAATTATCACAGACAGAGTTTATAAAGAATTTCTGAGCCATCTTCCAATGAGATTTTCTGATACAGTGTTTAGAACATTCAGTGGGGAACCAGTATGAAAGGGATGACTGAGGTCACAGTTAAGCATAATGGTCAAGTAGAGATGCTTCCAGACCTGCAGGGATTTTAAGGTGACAATTATCCCTGTGCTGTTCGCCGAACAGTATCCACTTCCCCGCATCGACGACTTGTTTGTGGAACTTTGTAAGGGGCAAAAAATTAGCAAGATAGACCTTAACCAAGCATATCTGCAAATGCACGTTCATGAACATGAATTTCTCACTGTTACCACGCACAAAGGTCTTTTCAGGTACTGCCGCCTTCCTTTCGGGATTATGTCAGTGCCTGCACTTTTCCAACGCGCTATGGACTGAATCCTGAGTGGTCTGCCCAGCATCCAGTACTATCTGGATGATATCCTGTGTACGGGAGCCACTGATGAGGACCACCTACAGAACTTGGATGGTGCACTTCAACGGATGAAGAAATAAGGGCTCAGAGTTTGCACACAGCCCCATCCAAGACCAAAGTGATTGTGGATGCCCCACCACCACAGAATGTCGACCAGTTTCTTTTTTAGGGTTACATAATTATTATGGGCGGTTCATACCGAACTTAGCATCAATGCTAAAGCTGCTACACAGCTTACTTCGTCAGGATGAGACATGGAGCTGGAGCAAAGCATGTCAGGAGGCTTTTCAGAAAGCAAAAGACATGTTGGTGAAGTCAGGGGCCCTGACTCACTTTGACCCATCCCTTCCCATTCAGCTTGCCTGTGATGCATCCCCATATGGCGTAGGGGCCGTGATTTCCCACGTAATGTCGAATGGAGAAGAGCCTTTGCATCGAGGACCCTGAACAAAGCTGAGACTAACTATGCTCAGATATTAAGCATTGTTTACGGGGTACGGAAGTTCCATCAGTACCTGTATGGATGAAAATTCACACTACTTACTGACCACCAACCGCTCACGACCATCCTTGGGCCACACACTGGCATTCCATCACTTGCTGCAAGTCATATGCGGAGGTGGGCTTTACTGTTGTCTGGACACTCATATGACAAAGTACCGCAGGTCTGATTTACATTGCAATGCAGATTGCTTATCCAGGTTGTCGCTGCCTGTCACCAAGCCAGTCACACACTGCAGACATCTGTTACTTCAGTCAGCTGGATAACGCACCAGTTTCAGCTGCTCAAATGAAAAGAACCACCCGCATCGACCGAGTCTTGTCGATTGTCATGGACATTGTTGTACGGGGCCAACCAGCCAGCACCGACCCCGGCCCAAAACTGTTTCTCTTAAGGAGGGCGGAACTGTCTGTGCAATCTGGGTGTTTGCTGTGGGGGAGGAGGGTGATTATTCCGCCGTCACTACATAAACAAGTTTTGCAACAACTTCATGCCAGACACAGTGGAATAGTCAGAATGAAAGAAATAGCAAGAAGCAACTTCTGGTGGCCTGACACAGCTAAAACCTGTTCCTCATGTCAGAAGGTCAGGAACACTCCTCAGTTAGCTCCTCTGCACCCCTGGGACTTCCCAGGGGAACCATGGCAGCGTGTACACATTGACTTTGCAGGGCCTTTTGAGAAATGTTCCTGATTGCTGTTGCCGCACACAGTAAGTGGCCGGAAGTGGCCATAATGAAATCCACCACTACTAAGAAAACAATCGAGAAGCTGGGTGAGATTTCCAGCTGCTTCGGATCTCCCCTGCAACTGGTTTCAGACAATGGTCCACAGCTGGTGTCACAGGAAATAGCCATATTTCTACAAGCAAATAGCATACACCACATCAAATCAGCACCATTTCATCCTGCCACAAATGGTTTAGCTGAGCGCTTTGTTCAGACAATGAAACATGCGCTGAAGGCATCTCAAGAACAAGGGACACTTCATCAATGGCTGCACAGGTTCCTGTTGACCTATCGCAACATGCCGCATGCAACCACAAAGGTGGGTAGGTGGGTTCCTGTGATCATCATCGCGCGGACTTACCAGTATCCTATACTGCGCAAACTGTTGCAGACCATGTCTGGAAAAGACATACCGACCAACTTCTACAGGCAGCAGCATTACTGTCTTCTGTGGATTGCTCAGATGAGCCATTTGTTGACTCATCCATTCACCCACCTTCACAAACCAGGAGTTCACCTACCCCCGAGGCAGAGGTCTCAGCTCCTGATTCGCCGGTGAGAGAGACTGTGACGCATGCTGCTGCATCAGCCTCTGTTCCGATGTCACCTCTGTTATGACCGCTCGTTAAAGTCATAACAAAAAAGGGGAGACCACGCGGTAAAGGACTTGGTTAAACAATAATTTTAATTTAAATAATCAAAAAAAAAACATCAGGGTGAGTGGAGGGTGTTGGATGCAAGGACAGTGGAATGAAGTGAGCTGGTGTTGTAAAGTGCAAAAAGAGAAACTAAACAGGCCCGGCAGCTGCCATCCAGGCAGGAGTGGAGAGAGACTGAACCAGCCGTGAAGCTATGCTTTGTGGCCTCCTCTCCAGGTGAATCCAACCTGCTAATGAGAGTTAGGCAAGGGCAAGCACAATTCTGAATGGGAGGGGCAAGGCTAGGAGAGAGAGAGCAAGAAAGTCACTCCCAAACGAGCAAGGAGAGAGAGAGAGAGACACACACACCCACATAGGCCAGGCTACGGGCCAGAGGCCATCACACCTCCCAGTGACAGTAAGATGTCACCTCCCAGTGACAGTAAGACCGAAAATCCAGCTGACCGCCGGTATCCAGTAAGAGACCTACCCAGAATTAAGTGTTCTTAGTTATATCTATATGAAAATACAAAAAGAAAAAAACTTGTTGTTTTGGGTTATGTTAATTCTAGCAGTCTCTTATACTGAAAGATCATAAGTTCATAAGCATTTGAAGTTTAAAGTTAAAGCATTTAGAGTTGGAGAACTTTGGTAAGCTATACGAGGTAAAAACCTGATATGGACATCTGTTATAAGTGCGGAGGAGATGTTGTGTATTTTGTCATACATTGCTTACCGTAGTTGGGGCGCGGGGTGTTGTGGTAAATGGAGTATATAAGAAATGAATGGAATGTAACGCACCATTAAAAAGCACGTAATAATACATAGCTGTCTCCCCGAGTGATATAGTGTTATTAAACGAGTGACACCTTGGAACATAACAGAGATAGTAGGATTTTCCGACTGGTGGTCTCACCCCTATTACCCAGCTAACTAGCTAGCTAGCCCATATAAGCTGAGAAAAGTGAATTGGAATCTTATTCTCCAGCCTTAAGTTGCCACTTTGTGAAATAATAGCAAATTCCTGGGCCATCATGGCCAAACAGCTTATGTTGCCAAACATAACTGAATTTAGTTAGCTATAGTAATAACAGCAGCTAACCAACCTTACTGAATGCTGACCAGCCACTTAGCGTTAGGTTAGCCACCTAGGTGACCCTATCTCTGCACCACTAACCCAGCTGAAAACACACTACTGTAGCCAACTCACACATTTCCTCTTCTTCTTCTCCTTTTTCTTCTATTAGCCACATGTTTTTCAGATATAACCCACAAAGAGAAAAGGGTCACGTTCAGAAACATCACAAACTCTTTTTAGAATAACAAATAGAAGCAGACAAGCAAGGACTGCGCAGAACTGTACACAGGCACAGATTGCCAGTACATCATAGTAAAGACTGAGCATGGTTGTTTTATGATATTTTCAAGGTGAAAATCCAGCATAGTATGCCTTTAAAGAATTAATGTGATTGGCTACATACAGAACATGCTTTAACTAGACATGCAACCGCTGATGTTCATCCAATGAGAGCAAAATAGTCTTTAATTAGATATTGAACTGAAGTATATCACACTTTGAGTCAGAAGGAAAAGTAAAGCCAGAGCCATACCTTGCATGTGACGGTGCTGTGCTGGTAGTCTGCGATCTCTCTCAGCAGTTGCTGGCTCACTGTCTCATTCTCATCCTGATGGCTCTCACACTCCAGCTGCTGGAACTCCAGGTCCTCAAACCTCTTCTTCGCCACCTCCAATGCATCTGTATCCTGTATAGGGGGAAGACACACCTGAGTCAGATAAGGTGTGTGTGCGTGTGTGTGTGTGTTTATGTTGTTTGATTGGGAGGTTCACCTCTCAGCTAAAATGCAACTCACTAAAACTGCTGTTAGGTAATTATATATAAAAATTAAGCCTTCAAAAATAGAAAGGAAAAATTTGCCAATGCAAAATGACATAATCTGAAGAACAAATTCAACACCATTCTGTGGAATTTTTAAGAGTTCAATTTATTCCGCCGTACTTTTGTAAGTAGAAAAATAAATGCAGGCACGTCTTCGTTTCAAAATAGGTTGTTTAATGTAGCAAAGGAACTAGTGGGTCTGTTACCCAAGTACAGATAAACACAGAACCAACAAATGACGGAGACAGTGAATACTTATACCCTGTTCCTTCAAGGAAACACAGGCCAAATGGTTTATCCTTAAACACATCACGGGGAAAGGGGGGGGGGGGGGAGGTAATCAGACATTGGGGGGAAGAAACAATGTGTGGGGGAGTTGGACTGAAGTAGGGGGTAGGGATATCACACAATGGTACTGCATATCAAAGTGAGACAATTTGACTGGGCAAGGGGGTAGAGGATGTAGCACAAAGGGTTGTGATTAGAAGGTTAAATTTAAATGAGTGTGGTGGTAAACAATCAATGTTATCTGTAACTGGCCCACTACAATGTGAGACACCTCAGAAGGGTAAACTGTGGCTCCCATGTTTTCCAACACATTCCACATCACATCCTGAGGACTAAAACAAACGGCTTAATAATATCATAATCTGTATGCCATTTACATATACAGTGAGCTCCAGAATTATTGGCACCCTTGATAAATATGCACAAAAAATGCTAAACTAAAAAATAATAGTTATTGACATAAGCTTTATTTTCCAACATGTGTAAACTAGTGTGCTAATGATTCATTGGAATCAACCAAAGTCTTAATTAAAAAAAAAAAATTTTCCCCATTATTGGGACCCTGGTTAATACTTCGTGAAAACACCCTTGGCAAAGATGACAGCCGTGAGTCTTTTCCTATAATTTGTGATAAGGTTAGAGGATTTTTTTACCATTGCTCCATGTAGAACTTTTCAGAATCATTGATATCTTTGGGTTTGCGCTTATGGACCCCGCCCCCCCCCTTCAGTTCAGACCACAGGTTTTTGATGGAATTTAAGTCTGGAGACTGAGATGGCCATTGGAAAACATGGATGTTCATTTCAATTAAGCATTTCTGTTTAGATTTTGATGTATGCTTGGAGTCACTGTCCTGCTGGACAATCTACCTATGACCAAGTCCTAGCTTCTTAGCAGAGACAACTCAAGTACTTCCTGGTACTTTGTTGAATTAATTGTGCCATTGATCTAAAATAGTGCCCCGGGACCACTGCCAGCAAATCATCTCCAAAATATCAATGACCCACCTCCATATTTGACAGTAGGTATGAGGTGCTTCTCCTGTATGCATTCCTCTTTTGCCGCCAACTATGTCAATGGTGTGTATGGCCAAAACGTTCAATTTTGGTCTCGTCTGACAATAGCACTCTCTTCCAGTCATAATTCCAATGAGGTTTGGCAAGCTCCAGATTCTTGGTTTTGTTTATTGTGCTCAATAAGGACTGTCTTCGTGCCACCCTTCCAAAGAGTTAGTTGGTATGGAGGTGCCATTTTATGCTTTTTTTAGACTTGTTGACCGCAAGAAACAAACCAATCTCTGCAATTCTTAAACAGTAATCCTTGGGTTATTAATGGCCTCCCTCACCATCTTCCTCACCGTCGGTGGGGACAACATGGACTTACTTTCTCTTCCTGGCAAATTTGCAACCACTCCATATGTGTTACACCTTTTCATTATTGCACTTACAGTGCTAAGTGGTATGTTTAACCGTTTATGTCTTTTTTTGTACCCATTACCAGACTTGTGACGGTAAATTACCATCGGTCTCTTCTGAATTGACAGTTATTCGGCTTTTCCCATGCTGATGGATGACAAAGGGATTTTGTATCCTTGTTACCTCATTTTTATTCTCTAGTGAAACTGTAAGTGATGGAATGACACAATATAGTTCCTTTAGACTGAGATTAACTAAATTAAGTAAAATTGTTTTGCCAATTTCATTTTGTTTGATTTTACTTACAATAATTGTTAGGGGTGCTATGGCTCCTATGGTTTTCAGAAAAAATTAGATTACTTAATAAAAAAACATTGAAGCATGAGAGTAAATGTATTGAAATAAAAGTATATAGTTTTCCCATATGTTTGAACGTAACATATTTAACATATTAAAGCAATAAGCCACAAGAGCCTTAGTGATTTTACAACAGCTAAGGGGCATTGTAAGGCACGACGCGGAGCGTTGTAAAATCACTGTAAACCACGGCCTCACGTGGCTTATTGCTTTTAGAAAACGGTTACTACATATATCCTGGCACGGTTTCAATAAAATAAACACACAGCAACAAAAAATGCAATAATTTATTGATAACAAATAATCATTCTTCCGCCAAGCAATGTAGTTCTTCAGCGACATTTAGCAGAATGGTTGCCAAACAACACACAGACATGAAAACAGCGAACGGGCCACATTGTATGGGTGACTAATTGGTGCAGTAATACTGAAATTGTAATGCGGTCACAGGTGTGTGTTCATAGAGTGTTTTACAACGGCTTCGAACGCGGCTCAGCCAATCAGAATCAAGGACCAGAACTATCAGTTTTATAAAGATTATTATCTGTGTCATTTATTATATGCCTTTTGTCTTCATTTTTATTAAGCGTGCCAATAATTCTGGAGCTCACTGTATATATGTCTCAACAGGAGCATCAGAACTATTCCCCTTCATATCAAAATCTAAAAAACAGTGTCAGCTTGCCACAACCTGAAGAGCAGTGGGAAAACACCCCCAAAACAGCCCCATCACCACTCCTCCATTGCCAAAATGGCAATAAGAATCCATAATTAAATTCTTAAAATCACCACACAAATTATAAGAATTTTTTAAAATGTAGTAATCAACGATTCCGCTATTTAAAAAAATACATAATTATATACAAGCGTATGTGTACCTTATTTATATTTGTGGAAAACATTAGGCACCCATACACACCCATAAAACAAATATTGACTTTTATCTGTTTAAAAGTTTGAGATTAATCGTTCAAAATCAGCAGTCATGTAGAATGCAAATATATATACACACATACCTGTAAAAATAATCGATACTGCTGCACAGTGCTGCAGCCTACTTTTTTCCAACAGCTATACTATTATTTTCAATTTTTTTTGACTTGAATATATTGACACAAAAAATGTTTAAAGTGGGCGTACACACGCGTACATACATGATTTGATTAAAATGTACTTTACAAATTAAAGAATTTCTAAAAATTTTATAAAAAAAGAAATACTACAAAAAATGTGACAATATACGTGAAAAATTTCTGACATTTTTAGGTGGGCTTTGTTAAGTTAAGAGGGTATTTACCTGATTAGCTTCAGACGAGAGATGGAAGTTGCTAGCCGGTCGGAATCTTTCGAAACGTCTTATCCATTTCTCTCACTCCTGCGGTTTTGCAAAGTTAAATGGTTTGGGTGGTTGGATAGTGAAAGCGGCGGTCAGTGGTAGGTTGAGGCTGTGGTGCTGCAGGTGCCCGCTCGTTGCCTTGCTCAGATCCTCTCCCTGCTGTGCTCATGATGGCGCTTGGGACTAGCTGGCTGGCTATGTGTTAGCAGGTCACACTTTGAAAACAGCCACTTCTAACGTTCGCTCTCATCCACCCAAAAAAAAACCACTCCGATGGCTGCACTCACTCATGTGTATTGCGCCCACTTCTGACACCATGTTAATTTGGTGAAGGAATGATAACACGGCTACAAAGATGAATAAAGTTCTTACGCTTTACTGAACTCACGTCTTTTATATGGATCTCTGTAACTTCCTTGTGTGTCACCCTTTAACCCCGACATGACCCTTAACGTCATACGTCTCACAACTAGTTTACACAACAGGCTTAGTAGTAGACTTCATTATATGTTGTGGTTCTGCAGGATACTACTGCACAGACAGAAAGAGACAGAGAGCTAAAGATACCCCAGGACACACAGTCATATGCCTTCAAATCCACAAAACACATGTAGACTGCAAACTCCCATGCCCCCTCAAATGATGATGACGATAATGATGATGACTATTATTATTGTATATACCATAGCCATTATTTTAAAATTTGCTACTGACCCATTGTCAAAACTTGACAATGGGTCAGTAGCAATCACAAAGTCAACTTTTACAAACCCTGTATTGGGTGGACCTTCTGCATAGCGTGCTGACTCATAGGAACCAGTCAGACTCCACTATCCAAACAAAACCACCATGTTAGCAGATCAATGCTACATCTATATCTTAATATAGATTCAGGATCCCTCATTCTCCCATCACTCCTGATGCAGGGTCTGTACCAGACAGCAGAATCTAGTGGCACTGTAAGAGAATAGCTAAGTTAAGAAAGCAAAGTTAAAAAAGAGGTGACAGGAAGAGAAGGGTATAGATGGCAAGATGTAGGAGGAAGAAGAGGAGGAGTCAGGAGCTGACTGACCCTGGACAGCTGGAGCTGGAGCTGCTCCTTCTGGGCCTCAGGGCGGGTGTATAGCTGGATCTTCTGCTTGGAGACCAGCCCGGCCAGCCTCTCCACCTTGGTCATCTCTGCAGCCAGCTGGGCCCTGAACTGAGAAAGCCAGCCAGGATGGACACAAACACATAGGGGAGAGAGCTTTAGTGACACAGCCGGAGAAGGGGGGCAGGGCTGGAGGGATTAGGCATAATGCCGGCGGGTGTTAGTGACAGAAGGCACATCAGAGTGGGGAAACGGGGCTTAGATGAGAGCCAGGTAATCAGAAAAACTCCATCCTTCTCCAAGGGCCTACATGTACTCTTTATGAATCAGTTCCCCCAAACTTTTCAATTTACACTAAAAATCTGAGACTGCTTCAGAAGTACCTGCATTCAGGGGTGCCACCAGGGATTTTGGGCCACGTTAAAAAATCTCACATTGGGCCCGATCACCTCAAGAAACCCTGGGTTCTAATAATGTTATTTGAGGTCCCCTGTCAGTCAGGGCCCATGGAATCGTTCCCCCCGCCCCCTACCCATTACGGCACCCAGCCTGTATACAGGGTGGTAGAGTAGTATAGCGGCATACCAAAGCTGTCACTCTAGATAAGAGCATCTGTTAAATTCCTCAACGTAATGTCATGTCAATCAAATCAAGGCTCTCAATTTCACCCTTTATTTGTCTGGAGACAGCCAAGTCCTACGTCATAAATGCATTCTAATGAGAAATACCGAATGGTATCGCACATGTTGAATCATGAGCCAGACTTGACTGATATGAGGTCCATGACCTCACGGACAGACACATTTATTCAAATAATCTGAATGTAATTGTTTAGTGTTAGGATAGGGTCACCTACTCACTTCAAACACACGTTTTGTTTATATTTTGTTTCTTTGATTGGACACGGACTACATCATTAACAACGTGCAGCAGTCCCTCCCCTTACCAAAAGGTTTAAAAGACCATCTGTCAGGAAGGGGCAGGGTACAACTGAGTTTTGGCAGCAAAAAGAAGAACCGAACGGACGGAGCTGAGGAGGCATATTGTGTTTAGTTTGTATTGCACTGTTCAAGAAAAGGTGTCATGAAATTAGAGACTTGGTGGGCCTTTTGGAGGGGTAGCTCCCCTTGTAAGCTATTTTGGTTAGGACACTTTCAGAAACACCTGCCAACTCGTCTCCATCGGTGCGCTGCCTCGCCATTGCGTGCATTTTGTTTTTTTCTTGTTGTGTTGTTCATTAGCCCCATATGGTCATCTTCCTCTCTGCTGCTAAGTGGGGGGGAATTGTGGGGAATTGTGAAAGGAATTGCTTGAATCCCTGTGATTATTATAGCTGGTGCTTGCCCATTGTTACTTCGTATTTTTGAGAAATAACTGGACATCGTTACCTGTTAAAATGTCCTGTAAAAATACACATAATAAACTGTTTAAATAAATAAACCAACTTCATACATACACATTTAGTAATACTAATACAGCCTTATTTACTATATCAACTTTAAGACAAGCAACACGCTCGTAATTATCTCACCGTGACCCATTAAAGCCAATGGCGCAGACATTGCTTCATACTTTCAAACTGCTTTCCCAACGGCTATTTTGCGTCCTGCGACTTGAGTTACAACAGTGAATATGTACGGATTCCTATACGTGCTGATAGCAACCACCCTTTCTCATATTAACCTGAAATACGCAAGACAGGACACTTATACAGTATTCTAGCAAATTTATGTTAAGTTCCATTCATTTATATAGGGTCGTAGATACACGTCCCCTTAGCAACCAAAAGCTAGCGCTGGACCACCTCTGACTTATTTGCCGGCACAGAAAAAAAATTGTGAAAGTGTTGAAAAAATAACCACGGGAGGATAACAAGGACATTTTTTCCGACTTAAAAAGGTTGTTACAGGTTGTTACCGATATTTCACCTATTTCATATATAGTTGCAAATCAGTTTACGTTTTCCTGTCTGTCGAACAAAGGTGGTCGAATAGGTGCTCTCACTGTAGCACTCACTGTTTCAGGTAACAAACTCATGATAAGCGATAGCTAGCTGACCAGTAACAAGCCTTCCATAGCTATGAACAATTAGCTAACTAAATTGATTGTAGCTAGCTAGCTAGCTAAACGTAGCTAACATCATATAAATTATACACAGAAACGTTAGATCAATGCTAGTAGTTGATACACTATAGCTATGTTTTGAACAAACGTTATGATACCTGTTTTCAATGACTTGACAATGTTACATTGCCTGATCATTTTTTGTTGTGGTAACCTAGCAAGATGACCCAAACTATTAGAGCCACAATGTTTTTCCATCAATGCATGATATACAAATAAATACCTATAGTAATTGCATTGGCTACACATGCTGCCCAGCACTAGCCCCATTTTGTGTCTCATGTAATCATCATTTTTAAGCAATGTAATAGAAAGAGTGCACTTTTTAAACAAGAATGTGCATGTAACCAGAATAGTTATGGATTATGCAAGGAATGTATGATGCTTTGCAAGGTGCAATACTGTCAACAGTTATCTGTTTCTGTCGCTTGTTTTTCTGGTAGTGTAACGTTATCGCATTTGAGTTTGGCCAAGTAACGGTTCTTTTCTTCGACTGATAACCCCAAATAATACTGGCTTGACATAGTTTTAACTAGCTAGCTAACATTATTTACTTGTTATTTATTTTGCTTGTTATCAGAAATAGTCTAAAGGCACTCTGTTGTTATTGATTGTTTGCTGAAGTCTGCCGGAAGTTAAGTTAGGGCCAGAACAACGCACATGCGCAGTAACGTTTGTTTATGTTGTTACCGTTGAAAGCATCTATATTTGGAGAAAAAAGGGTGTAGCATTTGTAGAGAAGAACACTTTGCCAACTGTTAAGCATGGAGGTGGATCCATTATGCTTTGGGGTTGTGTGGCAGCTGGCGGCACAGGAAATATTGTGCGGGCGGAAGGAAGAATGAATTCTACCAAATATCAAGAAATTCTCTAAGAGGCTAATGTTCGAAAGTCAGTCCAGACATTGAAGCTTTAGAGAGGTTGGGTATTCCAGCAAGACAATGATCCAAAGCATACCTCGAAATCAATAATGAAGTACCTCCAGTAAAGATGGATGAAGGTTTTGGAATGGCCACCACAGTCCCCAGACTTAAATATTATTGAAAATCTGTGGAGAGATCTTGAACATGCCATGCATGCAAGGAGGCTGAAGAATATTTCTGAGCTAGAAGTGTTCTGCCAGGAGGAATGGAGAAAAATTCCAAAAGCAAGAATCAAAGGACTCTTAGCTGGCTACAGGAAGTGTTTGCAAGCTGTTATAGTTGCCCGAGGAAGAGTTAGAAAGTACTAACTAACTGGGTTCCCAAACTTTTGAACAGAGCCTTTTTCCCTTTTTTATTATTTTTATTGAAAGTGTAAAAAATTAAAATGAAAAGTAATCTTGCTTTAAAAGAAATAAGAAATGTGTCACATTTAACTTTGTACCATTTACAGATCAGGTTAGCTTCTCTTCACTTAGATATTAATTGTAAAAGGCATTTTGACCAGGGATGCCCACATTCTTGCACCCCACTGTACATACATGCAAATGTGTGAGCATGTGCACCACCCTGTGAGATTTGAAAAGAGAAAAGGAAGAAAAAAATGATCCCTGGAAGAAGACTTGGTACAGTAGAAAGAAATGTCTAAAAGTGTATCTCTGCATTTTACAATTGGCTTTAATAAGGAATCATTTCTTCAGAGCTGCTATAACTCCCTTAACCACCAGGTTTGGAGAGCTTCAAATTTTCTATAAATCTCTGAACCCAGTTGGTCATGCTAATGCCAAGATGAGCACCAATAAAAACATCTCAAGACCCCCCTTCCTCCTCCATCCTTTTCCTGCAGGTTTTTTTCCTGGCAAGGATACAAATTGAATTTATTTCTATTCAAGGTGTTTGTTCTCCCCCTTCTGTTGCCAACTTGGGGAGGGGTTTTGTATCATGGCAACTACATGCACAATGTCTTGCTGCCTTAGCATCCTTGTCACCACTCTGAAATATTGCAATATTAGATATTGCAATGCTCTGACTGTGACAGCCACAAGGCTACAATACTCAACCACCAATATACAGCAACACACATGGTCACTTGGTCAATAGGAAAACCTGAAAATTTGGATTTGGGGTCAGTTCATCAAATGCCATGTAAATTCAAATTTTGATAAAAAACTAAAACCAAATCCTGGACTCAGCACATCCCTACACAAAACGGAGTCTCTGGGACATAAACATCCACTTTTCTCGCAAGTGTGTGGATGTGTTTTGTCACCAATGCAACTGAAGCCATGTTTCAGTCACCCACCTTGCTATCCTTTTTAAAGGTTTGAGTCAGAGGAGATTCTCAGAGAAACATATGCGTATGGCCTTTGGTCCCTCCCACCCACTCATACCCCACTGACACCACAAGGCTCCGGGATACAAAGATCAGACGCCTCCTTGACCCGACTCGCCCTCTTCCGAGGAGGGTGCCAGTGCAGCTGGCTCTCTCATGTCGCACAGCTGCTGGTGTTAACAAGAGGCTGAAAACTGGCCTGAACATGATGCCTCCCACCGTCCCAGTGTCATTAATCCATTACTACTACTCTGTCTAGAAATAGAGCAGCCACCCTAATTACACACAACCCCTCAGGTCAATGCTACCTTGAAGAATCCCCTGCTTACCAATGCCCAATCTTTTCCAAGACTACTCTATATTTAGCCTTGATACCATGTGAAGGGAAAGCCACATTGCATACCGTTCCACAGGAATCTGCTCCAAACCAGAGTTGCACCCTGATCAGCACATAAACACTTCACTGCAAAATGTGTCATCTTTAAATGGCGGGTATTTGAAATGGTTGAAGCAAACATTCCATTAGCTAGAAAGCTCTGTTTGTAAATACCATACCAACTGTATGATAAAGCCCAGTGGGTCTGCCAAACTCCATTCCTGACACATTTGTATCTCTGAGATTCTACGAAAGTATAAGGAATGGAGGTTGTTCAAAAAATGAACTATTGATCTACTGCAATATAGAATAATACCACAGTGTTACATTTATGAATATCTACATTGCTAGCGAGTATCATAAGGCATGATGCGAAACTGCATCCGGCAATCTCCTAGCAGTGCCGAAATTTGATATAATATGGGGCCTCTTTATGTAGTACCTGGGATTTCTCCACCTGAACGGTTTTCTTCAGGTTTGCCAGTTTTTCGCTGAGTTGCTCCAGCACCTCCTTCGCCTGCTGCAGCTGTGAGGCCTCTGCCTGCTGCTCCCCCTCCAGCAGAGCATGCTCCACCTCCATCTGAGGGGAGGACCAGAGTGTCATTAGGAGCGCTCCATGCAGACAACCATATGCTCCTTAATCCCTTTCTACTGACCTACATTCATTTTTAATTGAGAAATGGTATGGACAGAGCCTGACTCAATATGTGACATAAACAGCTGCTTGGGGCTCTGCCACAGCCAGGGGCCACCCTAATTTTTCTAAAACACACACACACACATACATGGACACAAATACACACACTCACATACATGCACACACACATACACTCCTGGAAAAAAAGGGCCAAACCCAAAATGGCAAAATATTAAGCTTTTAATGGTCTTAACAACAAAGCATTGGTCAGAAAATTAGCAAGAATTAAACAAATGCACTCCTGAGACCTCCTGTGCCACCATTTGCTCATTTACTTTTGCTGCAGTAAACTGTTTGGGGAAAAGCTAGAAACAGGGAAATTCACTTATACAGTAGACACATTAACATAATGTCAAATAAAATAGTCATGTTTTGTATTTGGTTGCATATAATTTGCATGCCATGACTTCCTGATATCTGTGACCTATCAACATCATCAGAGTCTGGATATCTTATTTTCAGGTTGTCCTACAAGCGATACAAAAACTCTCTATGGGATTTGGGGGGTGGGACTAGATTCAGCTGTAAATTATGCTGATACAGTATGGAACACATTTGTTGGTGGTTTGAGGCTCATTTGATACCTTGGACCCTTGATGACTTAAAGCCATTTAGCCAACAAATGTGTTGGTCAGAAACACATGCACACAAATACACACACAGACACATACACACGAGCACATACACACGCATACACAAAGACACAGACACACACATACACACACACGCACACACACAGACACATTCGCAAAGACACACACACGCACATACACACACATACACATTCACGCACACACACACACACACACACACACACACACACACACACACCTCCTGTACAGACTCCTCCATCTGGTTGTCCAGGTCTTTGATCTTCTGCTCTAGCTCCTCCATGTTGTTCAGCACTTGGATTCTCTCCTCCTCAATGCGGGCCACCTCCTGCTTCAGCTGCCCATCATCTGGAGTCTCTGCCGTCCTCTGCTGATGACATCATAAATGGTCAGGCTACGCACAGGACATTATTACATTACATTACAGGAATTTGGCAGACGCTCTTATCCAGAGCGACCTACAACAAAGTGTATAACCATAACCAGGAACAAGTATGACGAAACCCCTAGAGAGAAGTACCGGTCCAAGTGCAGGGAACAACCGCATAGTTCAAATTGGACCCTGAAGGTTAAACTGATTAACACTAACAACGAGAACGGCAACAACGCAGTCTATGGAAAAAATACAAGCAGTAGTTAAGACAGTAGTTAAGACAGTTAATGCACCTAAGTCACCTACGTCACCTACGAAACAGCTGCCTAGTTACAACCCTAAGCTTACAGTCATTTACAGGGGGGTAGGGAGGGATGGGGGAGAGGTGCAGCCTGAAGAGGTGAGTCTTCAGTCGTCGTTTGAAATGGGTCAGTGTCTCAGCTGTTCTGACCTCCACGGGGAGGTCATTCCACCATCGTGGGGCCAGAACAGACAGGAGACGTGTTCTGGAAGTGCAGGTGCGAAGAGGGGGAGGTGCTAGGCGTCCTGAGGTAGCAGAACGGAGGGATCTGGCTGGCATGTAGGGTTTGAATATCTTGTGGAGGTATGCTGGGGCTGATCCGTTGACTGCCTGGTATGCTAGGACCAATGTTTTAAATTTGATATGATTATGGGGCTGCCAGAATCAATCTTCAATCGTAAGACTCAGTTTATGCCCTGAATTGTTTCAGCAACATCACAACAACAATAATGGAGGGTGTAGAATCTTGGCCCAACTGCATGGCTGAGCAAATTTACCACAGTTAAAGAAGTCAGGGACCTCCAATTTTATTTTCTGCCCACCACTAGGGACAACAGCCCGTTTTCTCATACCAGGCTCAAAAAACATCCAGAAGGGCCATGTCCAACAACAAATATTCCCCAAAGGAAAGATTTAATAGACTGCATGCACTGTATGCAACTCAGTGGACAGCTATTCAACTTTCGATGTTGCTTCAGAGCAGTAAAATGTTTGGACATAATGAAACCTTTCTTCTAGATTCTAAATCACAGGATTTTTTTAAGGTGTCCACTTCATATTATTCTTCAACATTAGATGAGAAACCTGTATTAAAGTAATTATGGGGGACATGTATATTTATCAGACATGCCTCATAATTCTTTGTCTACCATGACACAGGATGGAATACTGGCTCTATGAATGTTTTCTGAATTTACTTTGAATTTTTTAAAATTCTAGAGGTGCACAACATACCATTCCTTCCTTCAGGCTTTGCTATGTTGTGCCCTCTCACCACAAAATTGTACTGGCTGACCGAGATATACACCCTGCTTATTAGTAAAATATACTCGCCGTACATATACTGCATAAATCACAGACCTTTCCACTGCATGGATTTACTGGCCTCTGAAGAGGAGCCAAAAAGGGGAGGAGGGGGTGTTTTCAGCAGGTAACCTTTAATCATTAAATCCTGCAGCATTCTCGGCATTAAGCCACTACAGATGGAAGTAAAGCTAATACCACAGATGTCTCTGTGTAAGGACATTGGAATGCACTGTAATCCCTCTGTTTAGTTGTGCCATTGCTTTTATACTGTAACACTTTACTTTTTTATTTAGATTTATAATAGAAATGAGTGTGTGACTGTCAGGGAAGGGGAAAATACTCTGAAAGTTTAGTTGTACAACCAACTATTTCAAACTGAAAGTAGTTGAACAACAGCCAAGCTATCCTAAAGAGAAATGTAGATAGATATCATCAAGTTCCCCAGACATTATGCATGTGTGAACAATACCTTCTTTTTGCACATGGGGAGAACCACTATACAGAGCTCAATGGGTAGAACAAGCCATGTGTAATGTGCAATGTGAACCAGCAATTGGCAGTTGACCATTGGCAACTATAGTGGAGTGGAGTCCTTCTTGTCAATCAGGATTAGAGGGAAGAGAGAGGAGGCAGTGTTTGCTCAATGGGGTTTGGACCAAAGTATCTTATGGCCAAAAATAGTTGGTAGAACCTGTGGTTAACTACACCACAAAAAGAAAGAAAAAAGCGATTAACAACTATAACCACAACATAAATACAGAGAGAGAGGAAGGTATAGATATATTTGAAGGTCCTTTGTATATTTGGAAGGTTTGTGGTGTATCTGAAGGTCTGTCCTGTACCTGCATTTAGAGCTGAATGGTGCTGCTGATTTTAAAGGTGTCTGGTAAGTCTGAGGGTTAAAATAACAGTGCCATAAACCACTTGTTTACACTGGCACAGTCGCAATGTTATTTTAAAAATAAATATTTAGCATAAATCAATATGAACTTTAAGTTAAACGATGCCCTGCACAATAATGAATGCACACACTTAAACTTAACTTAACTCATAACTTACTGGGTGAAAAGTCAAGCATGCAGGTATCCAATTCACCCCACCAGAGTGCCTGACCTTGCAACCGGATTTGCACCTCACTGATCTGACACACACACACACACACACACACACACAATTATGTTATGAGAGTAGGAGACTTTCAATTCACACATTTTCACCTAAAATGTGTGTAAAATGTGCATGAAATGTGTTAAATATATTCAGAATATATGACTTCTAAATTCCAGTGTGTACAATGTTTGATGACTATGCATGGTATGTGTAAAATAAAGTGTGCAAAAACTGTATGTTTGAAGTGTGTAAATGCAACAGATTTCTCCTCCTGGGCATTCTGGGCATGACTTTCATGGCTCTCCCTCCCTCCATCCATCCATTCCTCTGTACCTTCCCTGCCCAAGCTCATTTTCCTTCCTCTGTCCCCCCCTCTATCTTTCTTAGTCTATTCTTTCTCTCTCCATTTCTCTCTGTAAGTTATATCAGCATCACTGCAAGCACAGTTATAACTGTTTCAGTCAGCAATCTCGCTCCTGCTCTTTTGCTCTTCTGCCCTCTCTCCCTCGCTCTCTCTCTCCTTTCATTATCAAGGCCTAGCATCCCACCTGCCGAAAAACCTGCCCAACACAACTGCACACCTGCCTGTGCACATACAATGTGTGCGATTTTCAGAATTAAAAATTAACCATGCTCATATAGGCTAGTGGGAATGCCTTTGGGAATGTGAGGTCAGGTGACCTTCTCAGCCAATGAGCACAGTACTCACCATGGGGGTTGCGAGGGGCTGCAGGGAGGGAGAGGAGCTGCTCCCATTCTGGCAGTCCGGGAGCTCGCAGCCGCCTTCAGGCACGGCCCCGGGTTCATCAGAGAATGCGGCTTCATCGTCAGACACCAGCAGCTTCTCCAGCTCCTTGTTGATCCTGCACAGATTGGCTGCCACCGAGCCGCCCTGGCCTTTCTCTGTAGGGTTCAGCTTGGAGCACAGGTTGAGGATCGTCTGCAGACGCTGCCTCTCCTGCAACGCAGGGAACAGAAGGAACGCTTTATATGCACACTCTCCAAAAAAACTCACACTGTGTGCATACAGGTAGCATTCGCATTAAACATACCACTGACATGCGGCACAGGCAAGGAAACACACTGGAATACTCATGTACACCAGTGTACCTGAAAACCCACATGCAAGCACACATACATGAACATATCCACAAACACTTACACAAGCACACGTGCACTTGTGTACATAAACACGGCAAGTTACACATACTGTACACTGCGTCAAAAAGAATTCCTCTCTCTTTTCCAAGAACCCTAATCTATGACGACTACGACCTCTGAGAGTAGGACCATTCCAACCTGACTGTGGTCACAAGAAAGTGCACCAATCGGGTCAGAGGTCAGGATCATCTAATCAGCTCAGCAGAAAGGGGCTATATAACAGAGTATGGCCGGTCTGAATAATCTGTAATCATGTGTGAGCAGAGCACCCACACAACTCTATACTAAGCGTCTAAAAACACAGAACCAATTCACAGTTTAACCAATGCACCCGTTTCAAATCAAAAATCATGTGAGTACAACACTTTGACTGCAGTGAGCTCTGACAGAAAGAGAGAGGGGGGTAAGGGGGGTAACCATGGACAGAATGTAACCATCCAAAAAAAGCTCTTCTGGGAGGAAGCTGCACCAATTGCTGCTACAGTAAATCTGGCTGTGTACATCTGACAACATTACTACACACCTGCACACCAACATGAACACACTGACTAGCTTCTACACCAATATTACTACACATCATTAAGCCTGGCTGTGTTCACCTTGCAAGAAACAAATACACTGACTGACTTCTACACCAACATTACTACACCATTAAACCTGGCCGTGTTCACTTCCCAACAGAGAAACCATGATCTCTATGAAATCACAAGGAAATCGGCAGCAATCTAAGCCATGGAAGCTGTCATCAAAGCCACTGATCTGAAGAAACAAAAAACTTTACTCCTTACAAAGCATGCCAGTGATTTCAGCTGAGCACAGCAAACAGGTAAACTCACCAGGCTGTCTGACCCGGGTATGACCGGGTGGAAGCACATGGTGAGCACCTCTCCACAAGAGTTTATCACGATTTGGATGAGCAGGCAAGGATCCCCCAGGGTTCCAGAGAGGAGCGAGGGGGCCGGATGCTCGGGACAGGACGAGATGCAGTCAGGTCAGAGTGTGGGATGGGGGCTGATGCTGGGACTACGGTGACAGGGCGAGCGGGACTGAAAGAGAGGGGACTGGGGGGTGGTGAAAAACACACCCCATCCTGCTTTGAAACTGGAGCTGATCGAGAACGGTGCCTGGCATTCAATTGAACAGGATATACAAATATAGGAGCAGGAAGTGATTTAATCCTTCCGCTCCCCATGGGCCTGCAAGCCCCAAACACAAGTTGCACATTGCCCATCTAACCCCACACTCCCCCACCCCCCACACCCCAGCGCTGCACTGTTTACAGAAGGTGAACCTCTATGTGGGCAACCGCAAGCAACGAAGGAAATCACAGTCTCGTTACTACCACCAAAATCAAAAATGCCCCAGCCCCATGGGTCCCGTCTCTGCCCCCACACAAGCTTAACACAGCAACTGTCTGAGTGGGGAAAGGCGGGTCAACTGTTGGGGAGCATATGCAATGAGTGGAAATTTGTGTGGAGGCAGACTGAAGCCATGTTTAAAGAAGCCACCGGCATAGTGATACAGCTGTGGAACAGGGAGTAGAACAGAAGTGTGCACGTGTGTGTGCGTGCATTAGGGATGTCACTTTTTACAAAAACCGAGTTTGTTAAAAATTCAGTAAAATGTTGCCTAAATGTATAATTATGGCCCAGATTGAATTTCCCATTAAACCAGTAGCTAAATAGCTTAAATGCACTATGCTGTAACTAAGAAATAATGACAATTAAAATAATACCAGGGAAGATCATAACAATGCCATTAACAGCAAAAAATGACTAGGTAGATCAACTGTTGCTCAGATAAAAGAAAAACACAGGAGTCCATTATTAACTCACAACAATCAGGTGGCTTACTTATACCCCTTTCACACCAAAGCAATGACCCGGGTAAAACCTGTTTTTTGTGTGAAAGGGTCAACCTGCCTTACCCAACCTGGCTTGGCAACCCTTCTCATGACCTCGGATTTACGTGGGTTCAACATGGCTCGGCTTCGGTAAGAGAGGGGGGTTATTCTACACAGCATGGTTAGCTGACCGACCCTTGATCTTGTCATGCATTTTACTGGCCCAAAGTAAGTTCCATAATATTTGGGACAAATACATTTTTTTATTGATTTGACTCTTTATTCCACAATTTTAGATTTGTAATCAAACAATTCATATGTGGTTAAAGTGCACATACTCAGCATTTATTAAAATGCATTTTTATACATTACATTACATTACATTACAGGCATTTGGCTCTTATCCAGAGCGACGTACAACAAAGTGTATAACCATAACCAGGAACAAGTATGACGAAACCCCTAGAGAGAAGTACCGGTCCAAGTACAGGGAACAACCGCATAGTTCAACTTGGACCCTGATGGTTAAACTGATTAACACTAACAACGAGAACGGCAACAACGCAATCTATGGAAAAATAAAAAAAATAAATAAAAATACAAGTAGTCGTTAAGACAGTTGATGCGCCTAAGTCACCTATGAAACAGCTGCCTAGTTACAACCCTAAGTTTAGTCATTTACGGGGGGGAAGGGAGGGATGGGGAGAGGTGCAGCCTGAAGAGGTGGGTCTTCAGTCGTCGTTTGAAATGGGTCACAGTCTCAGCTGTTCTGACCTCCACAGGGAGGTCGTTCCACCATCGTGGGGCCAGAACAGACAGGAGACGTGTTCTGGAAGTGCAGGTGCGAAGAGGGGGAGGTGCTAGGCGTCCTGAGGTAGCAGAACGGAGGGATCTGGCTGGCATGTAGGGTTTGAATATCTTGTGGAGGTATGCTGGGGGTGATCCCTTGACTGCCTGGTATGCTAGGACCAATGTTTTAAATTTGATGCGAGCTATAACAGGCAGCCAGTGGAGGGTAGTGAGCAGGGGAGTTACGTGGGAGTGTCTGGGGAGGTTGAAGACCAGACGAGCCGCAGCATTCTGAATGAGCTGCAGGGGTCTGGTGGCAGATGCCGGTAGTCCAGCCAGAAGAGAGTTGCAGTAGTCCAGGCGGGATAGAACCATTGCTTGGACCAGGAGCTGGGTTGAGTAGGTGGTGAGAAAGGGGCGGATTCTGCGGATGTTGTATAGGAAAAATCTGCATGCCCGGGTTACTGCTGCAATGTTGTTGGAGAGGGACAGCCTGTTGTCCATCATCACTCCGAGATTCTTGGCACAGGGTGATGATGTCACTACGGTGTCCCCTAAGGAAATGGAAAAGTCGAGGAGGGGAGAGGATAGAGCAGGAATAAAGATTAGCTCCGTCTTTCCCGGGTTGAGCTTCAGGTGGTGATTGTCCATCCAGCTCTGTATGTCCCTCAGGCAAGCGGAGATGCGGGCAGGGACCTGTGTGTCCGATGGGGAGAAGGAGAGAAAGAGTTGCGTGTCGTCGGCATAGGAGTGATAGGACAAGCCATGGGCAGATATTACAGGGCCAAGGGATCTGGTGTACATGGAGAAGAGAAGGGGACCAAGGACTGAGCCCTGGGGAACTCCGGTGGTGAGGGGACGGGGTGGTGATACCTTACCCGCCCAGGCAACCTGGAAGGAACGGTCAGAGAGGTAGGACTCAATCCAGTCAAGGACTGTGCCGCAGATCCCTGTTGCTGCCAGGGAGGACAGGAGGGTAGAGTGGTCCACAGTGTCAAATGCAGCGGAGAGGTCTAGAAGAATCAGGACAGAGGAGAGGGAGGCTGCTCGTGCGGCATGGAGTGACTCACTGACCGAGAGGAGTGCAGTCTCGGTCGAGTGGCCAGGCCTGAAGCCAGACTGGTGGGGATCAAGCAGGTTGTTCTCAGAGAAGAAAGCAGAGAGCTGGTTAGATGCAGCACGTTCAAGTGTTTTGGATAGGAAAGGGAGGAGAGATACCGGGCGGTAGTTCTGAATGACTGAAGGATCTAGTGTGGGTTTCTTCAGCAGCGGGGTGATGTGGGCCTTCTTGAAGGATGAGGGGAAACATCCAGAAGATAGGGAGGAGTTCACGAGGGAGGCGACAAAAGGGAGGATGTCTGGTGTGATTGCTTGAAGGAGAGATGAGGGGATAGGGTCGAGGGCGCAGGTGGTAGGGCGGTGGGTGAGCAGAAGCTGGGAGACTTCAGTGTCTGAGAGGAGAGAAAATGTGGAGAAACAGGGGGCGGAGGACGCAGAGGGGGCGGAGGACACAGAGGGGACGGAGGACGCAGAGGGGACGGAGGACGCAGAGGGGGCGGAGGACGCAGAGGGGGCAAAGGAGCTGCGGATGTCTGAAATCTTTTCGTCAAAGAATGCTGCAAAGTCATCTGCAGTGAAGGAAGACTGGGGTGGAGGAGGTGGCACGCTGAGGAGAGAAGAGAAAATAGAGAAAAGTTGACGAGGGTTAGAAATGGAGTTATGAATTTTGGTTTGGTAGAATTTTGCCTTAGCGGCAGTGACAGCAGAAGAGAACTCTGTCAGGAGAGACTGATAGGCTGAGAGGTCAGATGGGTCCCTGGATTTGGCCCACTTCCTCTCAGCAGCGCGGAGGGTGGCCCTGGAGGTGTGTAGGATGTCAGACATCCATGGACTGGGAGGGGATGAACGTGCTGGCCTAGGGACGAAGGGGCATAGGGAGTCGAGTGCTGAGGAGAGAGATGACGTCAGGGTGGAGGATGCAGAGTTAGTGGGGAGCTTGGAAAATGATTGAAGAGGGGGGAGGGAAGCAGTCACTCTGGGAGCAAGAGAAGAGGGTGATAGGGAGCGGAGGTTACGGCGGACAGTGACAGTGGGGATGGGAGGGGGAGAGGGAGGGTGTGGAGAGAGGGGGAGGGAGAAGGAGATGAAATGATGGTCAGACGTATGCAGGGGGGTAACCGTAAGATTGGAGCTGGAGCAGGTCCTCAGGAAGATCAGGTCTAGGAGGTTGCCTGCCTTGTGGGTTGGAGGAGAGTGTTGTAGGGAGAGGTCAAAGGAGTGAAGTAGTGGTAGGAAGGCAGCAGACTGGGAGGCTTCTAGGTGGATGTTAAAATCTCCAAGGAGGATCAGCGGGGTGCCGTCCTCAGGGAAGGAGCTGAGCAGGGTGTCTAGCTCATCCAGGAAGCTTCCCAGGGGCCCCGGGGGAACATTTTGGTTTCACCACGTATTAGCATTTTTAAAATACATTTCAGGGCAACATAATGTTTGGGAGAAATGGCTTCATGTGTTTTTGATTAGCCAGGTGTGTTCAATTGTATGTTTAGTGCAATATAAGACAGCTTTCAGTCTCTAGTGTAGATTCTAGGCCTTTGATTGCCTTTGGAGTTTGCTATTGGCCTTTGTCAACATGAAGACCACAGTTGTGCCAATGAAAGTAAAAAGAAGCCAATATAAGGCTGAGAAATAAGAAAAAACAAAAAAACAGAGACAGAGGCCAAACCTTAAGCTTACTAAAATCAACTGTTTGGAACATCATTAAGAAGAATTCTAAACATTATGAAGAAAAAAACCAGTCTGACAGATCAGACTGGCAGGCATGGATGAGTCAGTGACTACTGTCTGCAGAAGACTTCACAAACAGAACTACAGAGGGTACACTACAAGATGCAAAACATTAATTAAAAACAGGATGGCCAGGTTACAGTTTGCTAAGAAATACCTAAAAGAGCAGGCAGAGTTCTGGAAAAAGGTCTTGTGGACAGATGAAACCAAGATTCACTTGTATCAGAGTGATGGCAAGAGAAAAGTGTGGAAAAGTGCCAAAAGGATCTGCCCAAGGGCATGTATGGCTACCCCAGGTACTGGTTCACTTCCCTTCATTAGTGACATAACTGTTGATATCAGCAGCAGAATGGATTCTGAAGTGTACGGAAGCATGTTATCTGCTGAAGTTCAAGTAAATGCCTCCAAAATCAGTGGACGGCATTTCATCCAACAGTAAGATAATGGTCCCAATCATACTGCTAATGCAATAAATATGTTTTTGAAAACCAAAAACTGGAAAATTCATTCACCCGATCTGAATCCAACTGAACATGCGTTTCATATGCCAAAGAGAAAACTTAAGGCAACTACCCAGAAAATAAGCAAGAGCTCAAGACAGCTGCAGTACAGGCCTGGCAGAGCATCATCACAGAAGATACTCAGCACCTGGTGATGTCTATGAGTCACAGACTTCAAGCAGGCATTGCATGAAAAGGATATGTAACAGAGTACTATATGTACATGACTACTTCCATTTACATAACATAAATACTGTGTCCCAAACATTATGGTGCCCTGACACGAGAAGGCTTTATGCAGGGATGTGCTACAATTCAGCCAGAAGAGCATTAGCGAAATCAGGCACTGATCGGGCATTTAGGTCTGACTCACAGTTTGCTTTCCAACTGATCCCAAAGGTGTTGGATGGGGTTGAGGCCAGAGCACTGTGAGGGTAAGTTCTTCCTCACAGAGTTGCCTTCACTGGAAATAAGGGGCCTAGCCCAAACCATGCCCCAGACCAAGGAGTGTCCAGATACTTTTGGTCATATAGTGTAGGATGACCCATGCCTGAATTTTATTTTTAAGCTACCTAAGGGTTAGGGTTAGGGTTACACTTCAGACAAAACGATAACATGGCTTGTTGTTAATTAGTCTTTTTGATATTGAGTGCTAGCATGAGCGAAACTTGAATGAGCAAAGAGCACAACTAGGATCCTAATTTTGACTAGGCAACACATTAGAACCTGTAATTACATATTCAAAATTCTTATCAAACAAAAAAGTGAAAGCCCTAGTGTGTGCGTGTGTGTGTGTCTGTGTGTGTGTGTGTGTTCGTCATGTGTGTGTGTGTGTCTGTGCGTGTATTTGTGTGTGAGAGAGAAATCATATGGCCATGATATGCACTTGTACGTCGCTTTGGATGAAAGCGTCTGCTAAATAAATGTAATGTAATGTAAAATCAGCGGGTGCTCACCAGCCTCTCCACCTCTTGCTCACGCAGCCTCTCATCTCTCTGCCACTGGTGGTAGTCCTGCAGCTCCTCCTTCCCACTTAGGGAGCTGATGCTGCCCCTCCTCTCCCAGAAGGCCCCCTGACCTGTGCCCGGCCCCAGCCCCGCCTTCCCAAAGGATGGCCTCCTCTCACTCAGCCCCAGGTCCAGCCGGGACAAGGACCCCTGTAGGTTGGCCCACTGCTCGGGCGAGTAGCAGCTTGTCAGGTTCATCTTCTTGGCCACGCGAGGGCTGGCGGAGACACTGGTCGCCGCGGTGACATTGTCGGAGGTGGATCTCCAGGAGGTGGAGCCCTTGGAGGAGAGGGAGATTGAGACCACCTCTACCTGGCCATTTCGGGAGGGCTCGGGGTCACGACGGGGGAGCAGGGTGAGTGGAGTGTCGGCCGCTCTGTAGAGGCGGGGTAACGAGCGGCTGTGGTTACCCATCATCCCTCTCAGGGACCCCGCTGAGTACTTCCGCCGTCTGGGGTCCAGGTCTGGGCCCAGGTCCCGGGCCCCGCTGCCCCCTTCCCGCCTCACCTCCTGGGGGTGGAGCCAGCGGGAGAGGTGGGGGCTGGAAGGCATGCTGGCTGGTGCTGAGGGGGGTGGTTTGCCTACAGAGGAACTGTTTCGCACGGGGAAGAGGGGGCTCTCCCTTTCTGCAATGAGAGGAGTCAACAGGCTGTCCTGGGACAGATTCCGTGCATTGGAGCAGGTGTAGGGAGGGATTCGCTCCCAGGAGTCCCCCTGCTCCTGGTGGAGGCCTGTGGTCTGAGGCGAGCCTGGGGTGGGGCTAGTGGGCGGGGACTTTGTCAGACTAAAGTAGGAGGGGCTGCAGTCCCCATTGGCTCGCTTGTTGCGCTCCACTGCTACTTTCCTGTGCTGCAGCGTCTTCATCAGGTCCTGTAGCTCCACCTCTGACTGCCCTGTCTGGCCCTTAGCCCTGTCCACTCCATGGCTGTAGTCCATGCCAAACTTCAGATAGTCTGTTGGGAGTGAGAGGAAGAAGAGGGGGAAGGTATGTTGAGCGGCCTTCTTTCTCCAAAATACTATACTACTGGATTATCTTCTAAGAACAATAAGCACAAATATACAAAAAAATAAACAAACTTGTGCACATAGTAATAGCTTTATTTTGAATTTAACTCTGGTATTTGGAGTGTGAAAACTATCTTTTGGTAACACCAGTCACCAAAGAAGTCACCCAATCCACCTTAAAAAATTAAGGATAGACGCATTAAATATGTACTTTACAAACCGAATTTTCATGTTATACTTGTAATTTATCTTCAGTTTTTAATTTGAGCATTTTAAGTTGTGCAATTCAGGTTTATTGATTCAATTGCACAAACTCTTTTCATCCATCCATTATCAATTCCCGCTTATCCTGGTCAGGGATGAAGCCTATCTCACCGTGCATTGGGCAAAATTCCTATAGGCAATTTAGAGTCTCCAATTAGCCTACCTACATGTCTTTGGACTGTGGGAGGAAACCCACGCGGATACAAGGAGAACATGCAAACTCCACACATAAAGGCCCAGGTCGGGATTCCAACCCAGGACCTTCTTGCTGTGAGGCGACACTGCTACCCACTGCACGACCATGCCACCCCAAACTCTTTTCAGATTCAGGTATTCACTGTCAACTGAAAACCTGAAAAAGGCAACACCAGCCTCATGCTAGTCAATCACTGAGCCGAACTATGATGGCTCAAAATGTGAAAGTGGAAAAATTGGTTATTTGATGGGCAAGATGTTCAATACTTTCGTAATATAAATTATCACTTTAATTTCAGTTACAAACCCTGAGTTGCAGCACTTGTAAAATATACATTTGATAAATTTGATGACAAGAGGATAAATTGAAAGTACAAGTTAAAATGCAAATGTGAAATTCTAATTCTTTGTAAAACACATATTCAAATTTTTCATTCAATTATAAAATCTTCGTAAAACACAAATCCGAAATATAATGAAAATTGTAAATTGATATTGAACTACTTTTGATTTCACAACACAGGTCCAGGAGTTACTAGATGCATGTTTCTGTGATTAAGGTTACAGATTTAAAATGTGACCAATATGCAGATTACCCTCCACACACTACCATGCTTCTTGAACAATGTGTAATGGCCGCTACACATTTGGATTGCCGTTTACAGCAGACACACAGTGCACAGACAGAAAATCCATGCATGCTCTGAACCAGAATCCAAGTGGTGTAGCATAGCATGTCTGAAATAGAATATTAATAACTAATGTAAACTCTCTGTAATTATTTACATGTGTCTTTAACCTGTGCTTTGGGAGGTCTGGAAAAAACTAAAACAAACAAACAAACAAACAAAAAAACAACAAAAGCTACAAGCAAACCTGAAAGCTTTTGCAGTATTTGAATTCAGAATAAAATGAAATGTGAAATGTTCTTCTAAATATGGAAGGTCTCCCACAGTGAAGTCCTAGGAATTATGCCAAATTTTTGGGATTGAAGACAGCCAACAATTGCAGAAGCTTCCACATCCATACACAGAGAGATATGTATTGATATGTACACATAGCAGAAATCAGTGAAGAATCTTTGAACTCTCAGCCAACCATTACATTACTGTGAGGGAGGGGGGAGTGTCGAAGGACCATAAGCAACTGTACAGGGACTCGAAAAGCTTATCACCGAGGTGATAAGCCACAGAGGCTAGAGGAAACGAGGAAGGGGAAAAATAAAACAGAACGACTGGAGTAAAAACTCAAACTCCCTGTCAAGCCTTAAAAAAACGGCCAAACTGAAAACAACCCTGTAAAAACAAGGGTGAAAAACAGAGAAAGAAAACACTGAGTCGCAGCTCAGACCTGAAATAAGAAAACGAAAACTTGGGGTAGAACACCGAGAAACCCAAGAACCTAAGACAGCTTAGGAAACAAAAAAGAAAAGGTAAAGCCCTAACGGTCTGCCGGCGTGAATCCCAGAAACACAGACCGATATACAAACCTTCTAAGGGGAAACACTTCTTGAGAAGCGAGAGAACAGGAGGTTTTTTTTTTTTTTTAACAGGCTCTGAAATACCTTACCAGCTCAATGAGAATGTAAGTTGACACTGAAGCAAGGACTGAAAGTCAGACCGCATCGTAAATAGTTTTGCAAGATGCAGGTGGCCGAAATCACGGCATAGGGAGGAATAAATGGAAACAGGTGTATCCAATGAGGTAGTAATCAGGCCGGGGGAGCCCTCACGTGGCCAAAGATGGGACTGCACCCCAAACCCATGACACATTACATTATAAAACCTTTTGCAGTTGGCACATGCCATTTGCACCAACCATACACTACACGATTTGTTTCTGTGATTTGATTCTGATTTGATTTGCTGTCACAGACAAATTTCCAATATCATAAAAATCACTACATTTTTAGCTTGAGCAGGGCACTAAAAGAGCTGTGATTTTGAAAAGACTGTCAATTGAAACTTGTGTAATGCATGGGAGGCATTACACAATTTACATTTTTATATGCTATGCATTTATATAACTGGATGATTACTGAAGCAGTTCTGATTAAGCATTGTGCTCAACAGTCCTCCACGTGGAAAGTAACTGCTTAGCGCACATGCCAAATCTGGCCAATCCTTGCCCATTTAGCGGGTATCCTATTTAAAGCTTTATAACTCCAGATGTGAACACCACAGAGACCTGAAAAATGGCTTAAATGAAGACATTTGAACCATTTACAATGTTTAGATTAGATTATATTCATAACTTTGGAAGTAATAAAGTGCCAAAAATGTAATTGTCTAGGCAAAAAAAAAATTGAAAAATGAATTTGCTCTTTTTTTAGTTTGCAATGAAATACTGAGAGATTGCATATATACAGCAGGTTAAACTATACATGTCCTGGATCAAAAACGTCTTGACCACAAGTTCATAAAATCCAAGGGTGGATATGTAGAACTACTAAAAACTAAGCAGTGTAACCAGCATCTCCGAATCTATCCAAAATGTCTAAATTATGCATTGAGTAAATCACAACATATTCACGTATTTCACTACAAATCAACTGTTTTGATTCAAGAAACTCACTGTTGCATCATTTTCAAGTGGGAATTACAAGCTTTCTGTCAGTACAGTGGTCTAAAATAGCTAGGGAGAAACATATCCAAAAATGAATAAAATGCTTTTTGTCCATTATAAAGCATATAAATGAGTCCCTTATGAAGGTTTAAGATGACACATTGATACCAGATTAAAAAATAATGCAAAAATATTGTCACACAATGCAGTACACTACCTAAATGTGTAATAATTAACTCTTGTATGTATTTCTATACTCTGTACTCTCCTATGTTTTCTTGTATGGGGATGGGACGACATGAAAACAATTTTCAACCGTCCACCACATTATGGCAATGTTCCATCCCTCACGTCATCACTGTTGCATGTATCACAAAAACTACTAAACTACCAACTAACGCTTAACTTTACAGTGTGAAATATCCTCATTATAAAATACCACTAACCTATTTAAAGTTACAATCTCGAAGATTTCCATTTCGTTCTCTTTGGCGGTACCATTGGCGAAAAGCAGTAATTACAGGTGTGTTTTTGGACCTCACTTCCCAGAGATCCAACCGGATCCAACCAGTGTCGCCTGCGTGACGTCCTGGGCCACGCCAATTATAACACTTACTATTTACTGAAAAAAAAAGGTTGTTATAAAAGTAACGTAATGTACATACTCATTCATTGTCTAACATTAGGCTAACTTAAGCTGTCTTTACACTGCCGAGCCGGGTTAAAATGCTGTAGCAGACCTGGGGTAGAATTAGTGATGATCAATTTCCACAGACGTTCTTTATCCACCTTTTGCCCGATATGAACATCTTTACACTACAAAGAAGAATCCGCCGGATTCGCTGTGGCTCGTGCAATTATGTATCTCGTGCACAATAAACACTGTCGTTCTCGTGAATGATTGTGTGATATTTTTGAAACCCCGCCTTGCAAAATGTTACCCCTGGTGTTTCTAGTTTTGCTAGCTAAACTGTTTGAGAATAAAGCTGAACTGGGTGTTAAATTAGCAATCAGAACAAGAATAAAACAAAAACAAAGGAGATTTCATCAAAAAAGGGCATCAAGGCTGAAGGAACATATGAGGAAGCGTAATAAAATAATAACAACGCGAATCCATACTGCCATATTTTTTTAGTTTTCTCCGGCTTGACATCTTTACACTGAAATCAGACCGGCTCTGCTCCACCTATACCCCAGGTTAATGCTCTGTGTAAAGACGGCTTTATTCCGATCATTATAATATACTGATGAACTGATGATGTAAATAACGGTAACATTAAGGCCAGTTCAGATCAATGATTCGCAACGAGACTAAACGGTTTTAGAATGTTGCAGAGAAAATAGCAGCGGTGTGAACTGGTTATAGTTGCACAGCGTCTGAAGCTTTTGCCTGGGGTTTCAAAAGACCCAGCTTGTCAAATCGCCAAGTGCAGTTAGAATGTTTACAATCAGACGTCTTGGAATTTTGCACGTCTCGTTGCGGATCATTGATCTGAACTGACCTTTAGTTAGCTACATTTCAACGCTGCAACAAGGTAGCATTGCATTTGAGAGACGTTTTCCGAGGTCGGTACCAGTCGGTAGCGTTTAGCGTTTTTTCTAATTGTTAGCTGACATTAGATTGTGTTAATTACGTACATTAGCTAGCTAGCTAACGCAACGTTACCTGATATGAGAGATGGCTACTGTGCGCAACTTTGTCTAAACTAATGTTGCCTTTCTTGACATGGTCCGGTAGCTAGCGTTAGCTGTGCAAATAGCTAGGCTGTGTAATGTAGTAACATTATATTGTCATCAAATGTAATACGAAATCTACATCCACAAATAATATGACCTCTCATGTTACACAAAAACCTTTTAGGGTTCCATAACCCCCCCCCCCCCCCTTCCTCTGTTATTGTAATGCTAGCAGACACCGGAAAAAACAGTACGCCGCTTACACACAAGTGAGTTGAAGAGCGAGCCTGTTGCGTTAGCTCCGTCTACCCTCTCTGGCGGACCAACCACTGATGGGTGATGGAAAACGCGTCATTAACTATGCGCCGCTTGTGTTTTTTCCCGGGAATGTCGCCACAGGCACCCAGTTCTTTAATCATAAATAATAATAATAATAATAATAATAATAATAATATAAATTAATATAATAGGCTCAATCACCATTGTGTTACCTAATTCGGCGATAGATAGTGACTTAACAGGCATTTATTTTAATGAAAATCTTTCAAAAAACTAAACTAACCAACCAACTCTTAAAACTAAAACTAAACTGAAATTTAAATCAAAACTAAATAAAAATAACAAAGGATTTGAGCTTATGAATTTAATGTATGCAGTAAAATGTCCAGTGTTAATTCAACTCTAACAGAGATTATATGTGCCCACTCCAGCCGCAGTGGAGTCATATAAACTCTGTAACAGTTGATTTAAAATGGAATATTTTACTAGTTGTAGTTCTAATCAATAGCATATTTATGCCTAATATTTTGATGAGCATGTTATTAATATATGAGGTCTGTACCTAGTTAAATTAACTTTGCATAAATATTAAAGCATTCTAAATAGAAATCTCAACTGTGCATATGCCTTTATGCATGTGCCCAAATCCATATATAGTTTTTGATTGTACCAAAGAACAAAAGCAGATAAGAAAAATTATGATTGCTTAAATGTTTGTGGAAAGGTTCTTACACACGATTTCAGAACTAATCATACACGTTTTGTGAATGAGGCCCAATGAGTGCATGTGGGTAACTAGTGTAATGGATGAGAAAGTGCGTGCGTGCATGTGCGTGTGTGTATATACCGCAGGACTGTAGGGGGGAGAGATCCACACCTGTGACTGTAATGCTATATGATAGAAGGAAAGCCTGACTGGGCTGTCTATAATATGAGAATACAGGAGAGTGTTGATTCACTGGCAGCATGTTTTAGCGTCTGAGGAAGCAGGAGTGAGAAAGGGCGTGAGTGTGAGGAGTCAGATGTCAGGAGTTGGGTTGGGGGGGTTGGGGGGGGGGGGGTTGCCAGATGGCTAATTCACTTAGGGCAGTGTTTCTCAAACTCAGTCCTGGGGGACCACTGAGCTGGTGTCAGTTCCAACCGCAATTGCAATCCTGGAATTTTTACAAGCTGTTAACTTTTCCTTATTAGGTGTTTTTCATGTTTAGAGGGATTATTTACCCTCTTAAACCAAATTATGTCAGAAATAGCTGTGCATGCCATGAAGGACAAAAGTCCCATGCTCACATTGTGCTTATTGCTATATTGAAAACAATGACATAAAAAGAGGGTACAAATTTTAACTGATCAACTTAAAAACTGAGATGAACCAATAGGCTCCTAATTAGGTTGTGGAACACATGCATTTAACTTCTTATTTTTTCCTTAAACTTATGAACACAATGCATGTATGCATTGCTGTAATTTTCTTTGCCTTCAGATTATTCTACCTTCGATTATCTACCAAATGGTTTATCTACCAAATCCAATTAGGAGCCTTTTGATTGGTACGAGAGGGATTTCCCCGCTCTCTACTGACTCCCACTTGTCGATCAGGTGCCTGTGGACTGCATGCCAAAGTTGCACACAAAAGGTCTTCCTCCGACTCCACTCTGTGTGAGCCTGGCTGTTGACAACCCATTTCAGAGAACAGCAGATGTCTGGACTCTCCTAAATCTGCAGTGGAGATCACACACGATCGCAGCTGCAGTTGCAAACAGCTACTTGGACATTCCAAACTAGGGAGGATGCCAAATATGATAAAAGACGTCTGGGTTGGTTTGGTCTACCTGAGCCGTAGGCCAGCAAGGACACAGGGTTTTTCTTGGGCAGCATGCTCTTCATTCGGCTGGCTTCCTCTGGGTGGTTAAAGCGGAAGAAATAGGATTTACCCAGACACAGAGCATACCCTGCAGGAGAAATGCACACACACACAAACACACAAAGGTGAGACAGTATAATCCTATTCATGTCTCTGAAATGCAGATGCTCTATGCTCAAGAGGAGGGTGACTGACTCCCTTCAGTTGAGGGCATTGTTAAACACAACACTGCCACTCCACTCCCTTAGCTCACTCAGAAACCCAACAGGAGAACACATGAATGCCATGCTTACCACACACCTACATTATATTACACTTCATTAGTACATTACAGCACCTACATCAGGCACCACTCCATCAGGTACACCTACTTCAGGCACACTTAACCGAAAAACCAAGAGACAATATCAGGTCATCCCCAGAACAGACCAGGGTCAAATACTTTTTCAGAAATGTTCAGTTAGATCTTTCATAAAAGTACAGTATTTCAAAATGTTATTTACCAACACAAGGTTGTTTGAATTCAATATAATGAAAATATGTGAACTGAGAAGGTATTTGCATTTACAATGAGAAAGTATGTCATTTCATCTATGCATTTATAAGTATTCTCATATACACAGTGTGTTTATGTAGCATTATGACTAATGCTATATTTATTTGCCTCATTTCATGGTCCATATTTCATGTTCATTTCACCATGCACTCATGATGGTAACTTGCTCACATGAAGTAACCTTTATCATTCATTTATAGACTTTAACATAAGCCTTTCTTTGTTCTCACTGGCCAGCATCATCAAGAATAATAGCAAGGTATGTGACAAGTTTCTGAAATTTTCTTTTGAAAACATCCATTACATTCACCCAACTATCCACTGTCAACCTAGTTCAGTCAGATCCTTATGGCCCTCTAAACCCTGCCCCCAAACACCACCCCTTCCAAACCCCCCCACCCTCCACCTGGAGGCACAATCAAAGTCCCAAATGGGAGAGTGACGACACAGAAGGAACAAGCCCAGTATCTGCCATCATAATCATGCTGCTCCCTCATTCATTCAGAATTCTACTTTTAAAACATTGCAGGCCAATGTACACAAAGACTTGAGTAGTTACAAGCATGTTTCTGCCTATAATAAAAGATCAGTTCCTTCTACAACAGAAATTAAAACCCCACAACTGCCTTGCTGCTAGATTTTAATTTATTGTTGTGAGATACTGATCAGGTGGACCCAAATGCAGGACTCAGACACAGGAAATTCTGGGAATGCAAACTGAGTGGTTTATTGGAGAAGACAGGCAGGAGAAATGTAGATGGCGATGCAGATTCAGGCAGACGTGGACAGGAAGGCTGGAACAGGAGCTAAAGCGGGTCAGGCTGCCTGGATAGGGCTGAATTGGACTGGCAAAACCAGGCAGGGCTGGAAATGTTGCAGGCCTCCTTGTTATTCCTAGATTAGCTAAAATTACCATAGGTGGTAGAGCCTTCTCCTATCGTGCTCCCCTCCTGTGGAACAAGTTGCCTGCCCATGTTCGGGGCGCAGACACTATCACCTTATTTAAAGCTAGGCTCAAAACATATCTTTTTAGTTTCTCCTATATTTGAGGAGCAGGAGTGGGTGGCGGGCATAGCTATAGAGTCTCTGGTGGACTGAGCGGTTAGTGCTGTCACTGGATCATCATTGGTAGTGCTGTGTAAAGCTGAACCGGTCATGGTCTGGTGATGACTGTCTCAAGCCTGCCCTCATAGCTGCGTTGGCCCCTGCCTCTGTTTCCTTTAGCTATGCTGCCATAGCCTTATTCTGCTGGGGTTTTCCTTATCGCACACAGGCACCTCTGTCTCTTCTGCTCTGCTTGCTAATCTACCACTTGAACCCCCTAACAATGTTTTCTTTTTTTTTGTCTTCCTCGGCTCTGGGCACTTGCCCGGAGCTCTAGCCCAAGTTTGCTGAGCACCCCCCCCGGCCCGGAGCTCCAGCCCTACACCAGCTAGACCAGCTGGGCACCACCGCCTCCTGCCACTATTAACTTTCCATGACAAACCGGTGCCTGCCCGTGGCAGATGGGTTCACCCTCTGAGTCCGGTTCTGCTCAAGGTTTCTTCCTGCTATCAGTCAGGGAGTTTTTCCTTGCCACTGCTGCCCTAGGCTTACTCTTTGGGGGCTGGTTCTCTGTAAAGCTGCTTTGTGACAAAGCTCCTTTGTTAAAAGCGCTATACAAATAAAATTGATTGATTGATTGACTGGCAAGACCGGGCAGGGCTGGATTGGTAAGACTGGGCAGGACTGGACTGGCAGGACTGGGCAGGGCTGGACTGGCAGGACCGGGCAGGGCTGGACTGGCAGAAGGAGCTGTTCTGGGAGGCCGGCGAAGGGCGGGCTGGACCCGGAAGGCAGAAGAGGGAAAAAACCTGCAAACCCATAGGTTTATGCTTAAATTAGCTGAATAACATGAGCATAGCCTATAAGCCACACTGTGAAATCCCACACACACACTAACAGCAGCAATGAACGAGAGGTTCTTGCGCGGAACCCCGTGTTTCGAATCCTATGTTGACACTACCTCTAAAAAGGTCCAGCAAAGACTTTTTTTCCTGAGAAAATGAACTCTTTAAACATTTCTATTGTGATGATTGTCCTTCACAGAAGTTTTATTGAATCTGTTTTAACCTTTTGTATTACTGCTTGGTTTGGAAACCTAAATCTGTCCAATAGGAACAGACTTGGAGGTCTTAAGGTTAAGGTGGCCAGTAGGATCTCAGCAGGGAGTCAGGCCAGGCTTTTGGACATTTATAACAGGCAGGTCCTTAGGAGGGCTAATGGTATATTGGTCCGCCAGGACCATCCACTCCAGACGGAGTTTGAGCTTTAGCCCTCAGGCCGTCGTTTCAGGGCACCTGTTTGGAGGACTAAATGATTCCATGTCTCCTTGATCCCAAGTGCTATTGATATGCTTAATGGCAAATAGCACTCTGGCCGCATTACTTGCACTACCCCTGCACATTTGCACACTTGCACATTTGTACTTTTGTATGAATTTACATTTCCCTGCATTAGCTCCGTGATTTAATTGTGATGTTGTCGTTGGTTGGCGTTGCTGTACTGTGCTCTACTGATTACGAACCAGATACGCACTTCCTGTGTTGGACCGAGACGAATGAGTGGTGCTAGATAATTATTTGTTGGGCGTTGTGTGTTTGATAGGCACAAATGAGTTTTTAAAATGGTTGAGTTTACATTGGGGTACTCTATATCGCCTGCCAGAGGGTAAGAGCTCATACTCGGCGTGGAGAATATGAGATGGGTCAGACAATATTCTCTGTGCTTGTCTGAGAACAGACTGCTCATATATTGACTGGAGGGCCTGGTATTCATTCCTCCCCATAACCTTCATGGCAGTCTATACCAGATGAGCAAGCTAAGATTTTAACTGTACAGTGACATTGCCATACCATGCTGACATCCCATACCTGACTATGCTCTCTAATACAGCCTGGTAGAATAAAAACATAATCCTCTGATCCACCCCATGCACCCTGAGTCGGCATAAAAAGTATAATTTCTGCTGTAAACGAGAACACAAACTTTCAACATGGGCCTTCCAGCTAAGGGTGTTGTCCAAGTTAATGCCAAGGTACTTGTAGGAGCAGACCTAGCCTCACGAGCCAGTCTCTTTTTTCACTTTGTTCAACAGAACCTGGTTGATGCCTTGACGTTCTAGGCATAACTGAAGGTGGCAACCTTCCTGGGATAGTTGTATTTTCCCAACCAATCAGAGTGCAGAGGGGCAGCGCTCCAAATGTGGTGACGATTTTGGCCAGGCGTGGTCTGAAACGTACAGTGGAAAAACATTACTGGAGGCAAACTTTTCCACAGACCCGCATCAGTTCGCCACTATTTGGGAAAAATGGCTAACGTTAACATCAGAGCACCGACCACACCATCGAAGTTTATCACCGAGATATAGAGTCTGCGGTTCGAGGTTCGATAATAAAACAAACATCATTTATTTATCAGTGATAAATTTTTTTATTTAATTCCTTTTTGGTTCAACAATTCCACTTGCTCCTCTATTATTGATTGTAACGGGCAAACAATCAAAACCACTGCTTCTTCTGGCCATTTTTCTGGGTATTTATTTGATAGCAGACTGCATACTGTAGGCCACGCTTGAAAAATTAAACTTTTGCCAAATCCTGTAGGCAGCATGCGAGTGCATCTCTGTTCGATAACATCGTATCCAAACATACGCGCTAAAGGTCCTTCAACAAAGTCACACCATGTATTTGGCAAATCTTTGATATAACAGAATTAAAATCTTCGAATTTGTCCATAATTCTGTTTTTAGCAGATAATTTGGGTTAGCGCGATAGCTTTGTCTGTTTCGCTGGTGTGTTTCAGTCGGGACTTGGATTGCAGCACACATGAAACAGAAAGAGTGTCGGAGGGGAGAGAGAACCAGCACACTGAGACAGACAGTTTGATTAACCAATAAGGAAGCCACCGCTGGCTCCCAGCAGCAGAGGCACCTCGCTTTTGCCCCAGAAAGTACATGCGTTCGTCCAGACTAGAGCAGACCTGATTAATTGGTTCATCATGTATGACCACTGGACTATGATGGTTGGCATCACACCACTTGAAGCTATCAAACAACAAAGTTTGAGCAGTGGTGCTGGACTTGATGGGATTGAATTTAGATATATTACGCTAGCCTCTCATATTCTCATGTTTCCACTCGCTGACTTGTTCAACATGTCATTATCTACCTGTGAGTTACCAGATATCTGGAAATATTCACGTATTACTCCACTTTACAAATGGGGTGACAGTCTTGACCCAAATAATTATAGACCTATATCTACAATCTGTTCTATTGCTAAAATATTTGAAAAACTAATCTTTAACCAGTTATCACAGTATTTTAAGATTAATAGTATCCTATCGCCATTTTAATCTGGATTTAGACGTAATCATTCAACATCTACTGCTCTCTTAAGACTTACTAATGATGTGTTTTCAGCATCCGATAATGGTAATCTTACAGGGGCTATTTTTATTGATCTCAAGAAGGCTTTTGATTTGGTTGATCATTACCTACTCTGAGATTCATTATATGCTGTTGGTCTATCTCAAAATGCATTATTATGGTTTAACTCTTATTTACATAATAGAAAACAATGTGTTGTTCTTCAAGGGAGTAAGTCTGATCTATTTGTTCAACAAAAGCCGCGTTTCCACCAAAATTACCCGGAACTTTCAGTCCCAGGAACTACTTTACCAGGAACTAAAAGGTTCCTTCAGCCAATGGTTGTCTGCGTTTCCACCGGGGTCTAAAGTACCGCGAAGATTAGGCAAATTAGCCCACTGACATGAAAAAGCGACGTTGTCGTCGGTCCATCTGTCATATGATTTCTTCTGTAACCCCATACTACCACCGAAGTAGCCTACATTATTTTCTAATAACCGGGACAGCCCGGAGGGGTTTATTTCACTTATATACAACGGGTTACCAACAATGACTATATATGATTTTCATATATCCTCTCAAACACATTCATTATGTTTTTATGCGAACATTCGCTTTCATGTCTTGACATTCGAAGCGACAGAATGCATTCACATTTATATGTATAACTGGCAACAACAGCAGAAAACATGCACACGTTGTAAACAATTTGCTGTTTGATTACTTTCTCGTCGTCAATTCCATATAGGCTAATGGCAAAATGACATGAATAGAACGAACGAACCTCACATAACTGTATCAAACGTTTTGAGTCAATTACAACGGGCTAACAAAGAAAATCCGGAAGAAAATATTCAGCAACCGAATTAATCCGTTTGAATGTTTTGGTAGCCTACGTAATATGCTGTCCCAGCACGAATGCTTAGCATTTTATAAAACGAATACTAAAGCAAGAAAAGAACAGAAGAGCACATGTTATAATTCCAAGACGTTGACAGGCTAGAACCAAAACTAGGCTACTGCGCCGCATAACATACAAGTTTGATTTGAAGTTATGAAAATAAATTGGTTTGCCGCTGCATATTTTCAAACATGGCGGGTAATGGCGGAAAATAAATACAACACAAATGCTGCGAGTACTCGACCAATCAGAAATGTTCAGCGCTGCAAGCTCCACCCAAAAGGTTCCTGTACTTTCGGAAAGTACTACCCCCCGAGCAGGAACGTTTTGGGGGGTAAAACAAAGCCCCCAGAACTAAATTTAGACCCTAGTTCCTGCGGTGGAAACGCACTGAGTTCCTCAAAAGGTTCCTAGTTCCGGGGTATAGTTCCTGCGGTGGAAACGCGGCTAAAGAGGTGTACGACAGGGTTTGATGCTGGGTCCACTTCTTTTCTCTATTTTTATTAATGATCTTCCATTAATCTGTTCTAATTCTTCTGTTCAACTATATGCAGATGATACTGTTATTTATACTTCCAAACCTCATTTACTGCAAATCCAAACTGCCCTTCAAACAGTTTTCAATACCTTACAAAACTGGCTTTTAGCTAATAAACTACTGCTCAATAAAACAAAATCTTACACTATGGTATTTGGAACAAGACAGGGCCTTAAAACAAAATCTAATGATCTAAGAATAATGTGTAATGATGGGTCTTCTCTGCATAGAGTTGATAAAATTAAATATTTGGGTTTATGGCTTGACGCTGAACTTACATTCAAACATCACATTCATCACGTTCTCCACAAAATTAATTTTGGAACCAGTGTCTTATTTCGATCTAGACACTTTTTTATACTTAGTGCCCGAAAGAAACTGGCCTCACAACTTATATTACCATTTTTTGATTATGCCGATGTTGTTTATCAAAATGCATCCGAAACTAACCTTTTACCCCTCAATACAGCATACAATAATTTATGTAGATTTGCTCTTGGTTGTTCCTTTAGTACTCATCACTGTATAATGTATAACTCACTCAAATGGCCTCCACTCAATATAAGAAGACACATTCACTGGGCTGCAACTCATCTTTAAATGTGTACATTTCAACTATCCTCATTACCTACAACCGTTTTTGGTACCATATTCCTCAATATATCATTTGAGGCATTCTACACAATACTTCTTTTCCATTCCTACAGTTAGAAAAGTATTTGGAAAGAGAGCATTCATATTTAAGGCTCCTTCAAACTGGAATAACCTTCAAACATACGATCCTTGACTTCACTTCACATGTTTAAAAAAGGTTTGTCTTCCTATTTTCAGTTATTGTTCATGTTTCAGATGTTGCTATACCTGTAATAATATACAATTCACTGCATATTCTATACTGCTTTTTCATTATTATATCTTTGCTGGGCAAATACTTGTTAACGGCCTCTTTGTGGCCATCAAGTGGTTGTATTCACCAACGTACTCATTTATCTGATGTTTGGTGTAAATTGTCTTAGTTGTAGTGTGACTGTGGAATTGTTTATTGTTTTTGTCTCTCTTATTACTTTAATATATTTGATCTGTTTCTTGTCTTTTGCTTGTATAGTTTGGTAGGACCCCCTCGAAAACGAGATGGCTCATCTCAAGGGGTTTATCCTATTTAATAAACTTGTATCACCATCACTGCATAAAACTCTCTATTTCAGTGAAATAGGCTGAAGGACTTGTGTCCTTGTGCAGTAGGCTGAGGATAGCAGTGTCATCTGAAAATTTAAAAATGAAGTTCCTAGGGTGGCTGTTCGTACACTCATTTTTGTATAATGTAAAAAGAACTGGCGAGCTGACACAACCCTGTGGGGCACCTGTGCTGATTGATCTGGATTCTGAAAGGGTATTGTTAAACCCTGACATGCTGGATTTGATTAATCAAAAAGGAAAAATACCACTTAATTGTGAAAGGATTGACACTCATCTGTTTCAGTTTTGAGATCAGCAGATGGGGCTGAAGCGTATTAAAAGCAGAGCTAAAATCAACAAATAGCAGGCGTGCATAGGGCTTGGGGTTTTCCAAGTGCTTAATAGTCAAATGGGTGATATTGTTAATGGCATCATCTGTGCCCCGCCCTTGCCTGTAGGCAAATCGGAATGGATCTAGTACAGAATTGATCTCTGCCTTGAGAACAGACACCATGTATTTTTCAAAGCATTTCATCACAATCAAAGTCAGAGCCACAGGTCTATAATCATTATTTTCAGTTGGACAAGATTTCTTTGGAACTAGAATAATGATGGATTTTTTCCAGAGGGCAGGGATAGTGTGTGAGTCCACAGACCGCTGGAAAACGAGGCACCATGCTGGGGTGAGCTCTTCTGCACAGGTCTTTAAGAGAAGAGGCAGAGATGCCATCTGGGCCTATGGATTTCTTTGTGCATACATGTCAAAAAAGTGACTAAATCTTGTGTGGGTCAACTACCAACCTGAAACTCGAATCAGTAGTTGAAATGGTCTCCAGCACATTATTACACTCCAAAGAAAAGTCCTGCGTTTCGAACCTAAGATAAAAATCATTCAGTTCATTGGCTTTTTGCAGATCATCATTAGTGATGAGTCCCTTCCTATTTGTGTTCATATTGGTTATGTAGGATACGTAATGTTTATATTTTGGCCTTAGAGAGGGAATCAGTGAATAAGAATGTGGCCTGGCCTCTCCGTCACAAGCATCAAAGCAAATGTGATTGGGGCAATATAAAATCCACTGATACCCTAATCTAGGCAGACAATGTATGGGTCTCACCCCCTCTGAAGAGACAAACCACATGACACAGGACACCATATCGGGGGTCGGAGACCCTACATGCCTAACATTTCCCTTTCCCATGTCTTCTTTAAGTTTGAATGCAGTTTTTAGGTAGGTCAGTCCTTGCCATAAATTAGTCTGACCCCCCTTCCCTTTTCTCCTAAACCTTAACCTGGCATCACCCAATCAGGGCAAACATCCTCAAGCCATGCTGGGTAAGGTATTTAAGATTGCCACAGGAAAAAAAGTTAGTGTGTTGCGTTGGTGTCGGAGGCTTGAAGAAGAAGTTTTCCTCTTTTGTGCTTTTAGCTGGTTTCCTTGTGGCGCTTATACTGGAAGTGGGTGATACTTTGGCAAGGTCTGGCTGATCCGTTTCTCTGTCTCTCTCTCTTATCCATCTCTCTCTCTCTATTTTCTGGTATTTCTAGGTTAGTTGTTTAACGTTTTGCTGTATGTCTTCTGTTGTGTAATTTAGAAGTAGAGTGTCTGCATTCAATAAAGAATGTATGTTTTCAATTCATTAATATAATTGACTGCTTCTTATTGAATTCAATTATTTAATCTTAAAACCTGGTATAGAGCTTGTTTTGATTTGTTGATTGATTCCACCAGTGCACTGTAGACTGACCTATCAATTAATTTGGTGATTTAATTGATAATTCTAATTTTAAACATAATTATTAAATTAAATCAAATAAAATATATTTTACATGTAGGTTAAGTGAGGGGTTCTAGCAAGCAATATCGCTTGTGTTCAGTATTCAGAGTGCTGAACATTTTAACAAGGGCATTGATTGTTGGAACCGCTGGATTCAGAAGACAAACATATTCTTAATTAATCCTTGCTTGTCCAACAGTTATAACTTTCATAGAGTCCCATAGCTTTTTTTTGTTTTTGGGTGTTTGCTTGTTTGGATTGGATTTGGAGTTCTGTGGAGTTTGGAGTTCTGATACTAGTTCGCGTTAAGGCACCACCCCTTTAAAAAAAAAATCCTTTACTCATATCAAAATGAAATTTTACCACTTGAATAAACACACAAATAAAAGGTTTTTTTGTATTATGACTTTTCATTTTTAAAATTTTTAAAATATGCAAATGAGCTATTTGCTCATTAAATATGTGCTAATTTGCATATAAGGTATTCAATATTTAAGCTCAACAGATAAAATCTGAACTGATTTTTTTTAAAATGTGATCCATAACTCAATATTTAGGGCTTGTCAGAGGCTTTTGTCAAAAAATTGTTTTTTAACCCTCCTATTATCTTTGGGGTCAATTTTACCCCATTCAATGTTTAACTAAAAATTTTTTTGCTTCATATTTTATGACTTTTCCTAATTTAATGGGGACAACTGGGTAAACATAAAATAAACATGATGATATGTTTTCAATGTCCTGTACACATTTTGTATGCATCAGTGTTCTTTGGGGTCAATTTGACCCCAGGCTGTTTTAGCTGTATAAAACATATAAGAAATATGAACATTTTACTCACTATAACATGCAATTTTATAATCTTCAAAAAACTTCCCTCTGCTTTAGGGCCCTAACATAACCATACCTGTAGTAGTGCTAGAACCACTGAGAGTTCACACAACATAGGGGAGGAGCAAACATATAAAAGCTTGCACAGCAGCCTTCTAAACCATTTCTCTTGGTGCTCTGTGTGCTCTCTCTTTATGCTCTCTCTCAATTGAAAATTTCTGTATGATTTTATTTACTCTGACTCCCCAATTGTTTTTGTTTATTTTTATTGATCTTACGGGTTTGATTGCTCCTTTTTATCAGGTAATTTTGTTTTATGTTGTATTGTTAGTAACTCCTGTGTTTACTGCTGCCTATTTTGGCCAGGTCACTCTTGAAAAACTTTTTTTACCTGGTTAAATAAAGGTTAATAATAATAATAATAATAATAACCTCTAAGAAAAGGTTTTCTGTCAATGATGTTTTGTCACAGCTCTTTGAAAGCGACATAGAGGAGAATGTATCTGAGACAGAGGATAATGTTGAGGAGGACCCTGATTATGAGGCATCCTCCTCTGATGAGAATGAGACCCTTAGTGTTGACCCTCCTGTTGTCTCTCAACCACCAGCAGACACGTTACCTTCCAAAAATGGAAAGTTATTATGGTCCCTCCCCCACTTGAACAACAGGGTAGACTTAATGCTGCTAATGTCATCAAAATGGTTCCAGGCCCCACCAGATATGCTGTCAGCCATGTCCAAGACATAAAATCAGCATTTGAGCTCTTCGTAACACCATCAATCGAAAAGAATATACTTGAGATGACAAACTTAGAGGGGAGGTGCGTGTATGGGGGCAGTTGGTAAGACTTGGATGTGACCCAATTGCAAGCCTACATTGGGTTGCTCATTTTGGCAGGAGTCTACAAGTCAAAAGGCGAAGCAACAGCAAGCCTTTGGAATGCTGACACTGGAAGGGCAATATTTCCAGCCACCATGTCTCTAAAGACATTCCATGTTTTGGAATGTCATACGCTTTGATGACAGAGAAACAAGGCAGGGCCGATGAGAGCGCGACAAACTTGCAGCAATACGGGATGTATGGGACAAGTGGGTTCAGCAATTACCCTTTCTTTACAATCCAGGCCCCCACGTGACTGTGGATGAATGTCTGGTTGCGTTTCGTGGGCGCTGTCCCTTCAGACAATACATACCAAGCAAACTGGCCAAATACGGTATCAAAATATGAGCAGCATGTGATGCACAGTCCAGCTATGCCTGGAATATGCAGATGTACACTGGTAAATCCCCTGGGGAAGCACCTGAAAAAAATCAGGGCATGAGGGTGGCACTAGACATGGTTGAAGGACTGAATGGTCATAACATTACATGTGATAATTTTTTCACATCGTACGCCCTAGGTGAGGAACTGCTGAAAAGGAAAGTTACCATGTTGGGGACAGTGTGAAAAAACATTAAAACACCAAAAATATCTTTCTTTCCAATTTTAGGTCAATCAGTGAGATTTTATGGTGATTTGCATATTTTTTCATAGTCGGGTAATAGGTATTCTGGATGTATAAGGGGGGGTGGGGGGGGGGTTATTTTTAATTTAAAGGGCTATTTAGGCAGTCAACAAAGAAACATAAAGTACCTGACACAAACTTGTAGTAACAATTTCAATTATAATCATTTTCTGGAGGTTTAAATTGCTGGGGTCAAATTGACCCCAAGGATAAAATATGTTAGTAAATTTGAAGATAACAGGAGGGTTAAATTAATTATTCCAAAAACAATATGTACATACTGAAAAAAAGTTTTTTTTTTAAAAATTTTTTACCTATTTTTACTGATAAAATGCCACATAAAATGAAAATGACAAAACATATCAAATAAAGCCTCTGACCTAGCTATAACATTTAAGAAGCAGTATGTAAAATTATGTAGCTGTATCTATTGTTAAAGTTGAGAAATTGAATACCCTATGGGCAAAATACAGTTTTGAGGAAATGGCTGTTACATTTGCTAATGTAAATGAAATCGAAGAGTTCTGATTTTTTTTCGTCCATCCTCACAGTGACAGCAAAGGAAAAACATATGGTCATACTGGCTTATACGCTCCAGGAAACAAGCTTTTTAACGATATATGATTCAACCAGGTCAGTTTTAAAACCGCAGAGGCATTCAATCATAAAAGATGCTATCATAAGCTCATTTTATGCTTCATGTTCTTGACGATGGTGTTATATTATCACCTAAATTAACTATTTATAACAATTATTTACCTTTAATTTGTTCATTTTATGAAACTATAGAAGTTATAGCAAAATATCAAAAATATCAAAATTGACATATGGAACCAAAATCATTGTTTTTGACGGTGGTACCTCCCCTTAAAACACATTATTATAAGCGAGCCTTGCTCCTAAGGTGAAAACCCTTGTTGCCGTTAATGGAACAGAGAGGGACTTTTACCCCGCTTTTTTCCTTTGTTAGCACTCGGCTAGCAAGCTGGTTAATACATTTGGCACACTCAAGCTAACAAGGTTTTTTTGGGGGGGTTGTTCGCCCTCTTGGAAGCAAATCCTAGCTGCCTCCCGTGTTAGCTAAGTGGTAATATTAACTGTAGTCTATTATAAACTAAGCTCTTTACATTAGAAAGTTAAAAGAGGCTTTTCTCCTCTCCGGTTTCTACCGTTAGCTAAATAGTTTGCCTCCATAGTTAAGTACTAATGTTAAATATAATAGTTAGTCTAGTATTATAAATGGATTCCAGATAAATTTGGGGTGTATTTTCGCCTGTGACAAATTATTACCTAGCTAGCTAACTACAAGGGTTTCTTTTCTTTGAGTTACTGGTATCTAGCAAAAGCTAAGTTAGCTGATTATAAATCAGATTGATTCCATACCTGGTCATTCTTTTGTGTATAAACTAAAAGCTTAGCTAACATTACCTGGGAAGTTGGCTAAAAGAGGCTTTATTCCGCTCCAGTTTCTACTGCTTGCTGTCCGGTGCCACCTAGCGTGTTATTAAGTGTGGTGTTGCTGACTCCGTTTCGGCAGTAACTTTATCTTAACTTAGGGAGAGATAGGGATATAGTTAGGGGTTAAAATGTGGCCAAAACTATGTGAGGTGTAGAATGATCGCTCTGCTGGAAAGCGATTTCCTTGGGCTGTTTGTCTGTCACCGTTGTCAGCTTACTGAGCATTTTGAGAGCAAGATTTGTGTCCTCGAGGGCCAATTGGCTGAACCATCACATAGTTTTCAATTGGAAGCGTTCCCAGAACTAAATAGTATGTCCTTTAAAGACTAGGCCGGGAGGGGGGAAGTCTTCAGAGCAGGCAGGGAGAGACAGTTGGGTGACAGTAGGGCGTAAGCGCAGGAAAGGGCTTGCACACCACATAGGGGCGGCATCTCCAGAGGTTGTGGTGTCCAACCGATTCCAGCCCTTGCAGGAATTGGACCTGGCCCTTGACCCTGAGAGTGGGGGGACTGATGAGCTTTGTGGTAGCCAGATGGCCACATCCTCCAGGAAAAGGGAGTTATTGATAGTAGGGGACTCAATTATTAGAGGGGTTGACAGCATAGTCTTTTCGCGTGACAAGGAGTCTCGCACGGTGTGTTGCCTGCCTGGTGCCCAGGTAGGAGAAGCTCCTGGCCAGAGAAGAAAGGGATTCAGTTATCATGGTCCACATAGGGACCGATGACATAGGTAAGAGTAGGTTTGAGGTCCTGCAGGACAAATTTGTGGAATTAGCAGAGAAGATTAGGAGCAAAACCTCCACAGTAGTCTTCTCTGGAATTCTACCTGCACCACGTGCAAGAAGAGGGAAGCAGAACTTTTTAAGATATATAAAAAATGACAGTACTGAGAGTAATAAGGCTGAATATTGTAGTATGCATGTTAAGGTTAAAAAAGAACTAAGGGTAGCCAAAAGGTTCTATGAAAGGCAAATTGCAGAAGATGCTAAAAGTAATCCTAAGTGTTTCTTTCAATACTGTAGTAGGAAAAGGAAAGTTAAAGAGGAGGTTATGGGCATTAAAAATAATGACGGAGCACTGCTTTATAAAAATAAAGATATTGCCCTAAATGGCTACTTTGTTGAGAGTTTTACCAGAGAAGAGGTTACTTATAGGCCGGAAGGCATATTCAATACTCTGTCTTGGCAGATATTGAAACAGGGGATATAGAAATATTAGATAAATTACATAAACTAAAGACAAATAAAGCAGCAGGCCCCAATGGCATATACCTAAGGGTACTAAAATAGTTAAGTGAGATCATTTTTAAACCACTGGCAAGTATTTTTAGACAGTCTTTAGAAACTGGAGAAATACCGAATGACTGGAAACAGGGTATTGTAATTGCCAAGTTACGCCTTGGCGGGGGCATGCCCCATACCTATACTAGAGAGGACAATCGAAAAATTTATTTCCGGAAATTAACACAAGTATTGTGATTAAAATACCAGTTTAGCCTTAAATTAACGTATTGTGGACAGCGATCGTACATATATGGAATAATAATGTGATATATCGGCTGTTTTTGTGGCCTTTTAGCTCGCACTTTCCCAAAATTCCATCAATGATAAGATCGGGATTCCGACGGCACCGAAAACCGATAGATTTCACTGATTTCATTCGACTGTTTACATTTATGGGGTTCTGAACCAGTGACATCATAATAACTCTTACTGGTTGATTTTACGCGGTCATTTATGGCAGTTGGTTCTCTCAGAATTCTGACTGATAGCCAGGTCAGTATTTTCACTGGACACTTGATACATCCCGATTTATAACTTCAAAGTCCCAAGTCATTTGTGAATGGTTTAAATGGATTTTGAAAGTAGACACTTCATGCTACAAGCATGCTAAGGGATTTGAGTGTGCTGTGAAGTTTAGGTAGCAAACAACAAGGCTGAATCCTTCTGATGTAATTTACATAGCGACTATATGATCAGATCGCCTAGGTTCACTCACTACGGGCAAGAGGAATCGATAAGGTTTCAGAAAATATATAACTTTTAAAGATTTAATTCAATCTTCTACTGGGACTTTTGCCGTTTATCGAGGGTGTGACAGAAAATTTTGGTGCCGCTGACTATAATCGAATATTTTTCACATTTACCGTTCGATTGACCATGTACCATTCAAAGTACATTTATATGGGTTAGTACTGTCAGATTGTGCTAGCTACTTCACATTAACCTTGTCCGGCGATCAATAAAGGCTAACAGCACAGTACCACTTAATTCTAGTAACTTCTATCACCACTGTAACGAACTAAAATAAGGTAACAAAAGACCTTTTCTGTGAGAAATGTATTGTCAAGCTCACGCGCATACACTGCTGGCGACATTCTAAAGCTTCGTTTTGCCCTCCCTACCTATACAGCACAGAGAGTTTGGCACTTTTCAGGGTTCCCTCCCCCTCTCTTCACATCCTCCCTCTCCTCCTCCCATCCCCACTGTCACTGTTCGCCGTAACCTCCGCTCCCTATCACCCTCTTCTCTTGCTCCCAGAGTGACTGCTTCCCTCCCCCCTCTTCAATCATTTTCCAAGCTCCCCATTAACTCTGCATCCTCCACCCTAACTTCATCTCTCTCCTCAGCACTCGACTCCCCGTGCTTCTTCGTCCCTAGGCCAGCACGTTCATCCCCTCCCAGTCCATGGATGTCTGACATCCTACGCACCACCAGGGCCAGCCTCCGCGCTGCTGAGAGGAAGTGGGCCAAATCCAGGGACCCATCTGACCTCTCAGCCTATCAGTCTCTCCTGACAGAGTTTTCTTCTGCTGTCACTGCCGCTAAGGCAAAATTCTACCAAACTAAAATTCATAACTCCATTTCTAACCCTCGTCAACTTTTCTCTATTTTCTCTTCTCTCCTCAGCGTGCCACCTCCTCCACCCCAGTCTTCCTTCACTGCAGATGACTTTGCAGCATTCTTTGACAAAAAGATTGCAGATATCCGCAGCTCCTTTGCGCCCTCCGCCCCCTCTGCGCCCTCTGCCCCCTCTGCGCCCTCCGCCCCCTGTTGCTCCACATATTCTCTCCTCTCAGACTCTGAAGTTTCCCAGCTTCTGCTCACCCACCGCCCTACTACCTGCGCCCTCGACCCTATCCCCTCATCTCTCCTCCAGGCAATCACACCTGACATCCTCCCTTTTGTCACCTCCCTCGTGAACTCCTTCCTATCTTCTGGATGTTTCCCCTCATCCTTCAAGAGGGCCCACATCACCCCGCTGCTGAAGAAACCCACACTAGATCCTTCAGTCATTCAGAACTACCGCCCGGTATCTCTCCTCCCTTTCCTATCCAAAACACTTGAACGTGCTGCATCTAACCAACTCTCTGCTTTCTTCTCTCACAACAACCTGCTTGATCCCCACCAGTCTGACATCAGGCCTGGCCACTCGACCGAGACTGCACTCCTCTCGGTCAGTGAGTCACTCCATGCCGCACGAGCAGCCTCCCTCTCCTCTGTCCTGATTCTTCTAGACCTCTCCGCTGCATTTGACACTGTGGAGCACTCTATCCTCCTGTCCTCCCTGGCAGCAACAGGGATCTGCGGCACAGTCCTTGACTGGATTGAGTCTTACCTCTCTGACCGTTCCTTCCAGGTTGCCTGGGCGGGTAAGGTATCACCACCCCGTCCCCTCGCCACCGGAGTTCCCCAGGGCTCAGTCCTCGGTCCCCTTCTCTTCTCCTTGTACACCAGATCCCTTGGCCCTGTAATATCTGCCCATGGCTTGTCCTATCACTCCTATGCCGACGACACGCAACTCTTTCTCTCCTTCTCCCCATTGGACACACAGGTCCCTGCCCGCATCTTATTTTCTCATATGCAAAGCCTGCTGGGACATATGCGTCTGCTCCTATTCTCCACTATCATGATTTCCGGTTCTAGCTTTTAGCAAAACAGCGAAGAGGATTCCTACCTGCAGATAAGCCTATCAAAATGCCTTATAAACCTTACAAACACGAAAAGTGCATCTCCACGAAATAACAGACAACGGAGCAGGACAGAAGGGTACACAAGTTGCGACCTAGGGAGCTCTAATTCTACGGGCTTGCTGATTCTTTTCTCAATCAAGGCTTGTTGGATGGCCGTCAAATCCGTGAGTACATACACTGCCCATATTTCACCTGCGTTTCTGATGCGTTTACGCTTACACCACCGCACCCTTTGTCACAGCCACTGTTTTACATGTATAGCAAACAGAAACTGCTAAACGGTACACGGGGTGGTGACTGTATAAATTCACACAAGGATAGCCATAATCCACAACCGTTTCTTACAGGGTCACTTCGCATTTCTCACTCTCATAATAAAACGCTTTGCAAAAAGAAATGATATCTCATAAAAAACACATTTCAACGTACAAAAATGGCAAGTTACTCACACATAAAAGACATACACCATCTATAACTCATTCATTCAGACTGCCAAAATCCAGGCCTGCCATTAAAAGTATTGATATCAAAATGATGCCAAGTTAAGGTACTGCAAACAATATAGGCTATCTTGCATCACCGAAATTAAATAAGATGTATTCCAAAGCAATGCTCCCCAATATTTCCTCAATTCTTTCAAGTCACTTGGCCCTGTGTGTATAAGCATGCAGTACATGGACAGGCCAAACATATGTGTGGATGGCTTTCTCACAGTCATGATTGATTGAATTGGCGTCTATATGTCCAATTTGTATTAGTATGTACTTATTTCGCTGCCCAGGCTTTCTGTTGTGTGAATGATTGTATGTTTCTTGGTATAAATGTCTGTTCGTAAATGTGAATGTAACATGTTGCGAGGGAAATGTCCCCATGGGGACAAAGAAGTTCCTTATGTATGTGCGTACAATATGTATTTTACATGCAGTATTTATTGTACGTAGCAAATATACAATCACTTGCAGGAGCATTGTTGAAATTCCTAGACCGAACTAAGGCAGCAGAACCACAAGCCACAAGGACAGAGGACACGGATAGCAGTGGTGAGGCAGAAGAGGAAGAAACAAGGAGAGAGGAAGCAAGCAGCAGTAGTGAGGCAGAAGAAGAGTCAGGAAATAGGCGAGAGGGCCCATGCAGTGACGCAGATACCATTAGTGAGGAATCACACCCACAAGCCACAGGGACAGAGTACCCAGACAGCTGTGGTGAGGCAGAAGAAGAGTCAGAGAATTGAGGAAATATTGGGTAGAGAGGAAGCAAGCAGCAGTAGTGAGGCAGAAGAAGAGTCAGGAAACAGGAGAGAGGGCCCATGCAGTGACGCAGATACCATTAATGAGGAATCATACCCACAAGCCACAGGGACAGAGGACCCAGATAGCAGTGGTGAGGCAGAAGAAGAGTCAGGAACCTGGAGAGAGGGCTCATGCAGTGAGGCAGATACCAGTACTGAGGAATCATACCCACAAGCCGCAGGGACAGAGGACCCAGATAGTAGTGGTGAGGCAGAAGAAGAGTCAGAAACCAGGAGAGAGGGCCCATGCAGTGAGGCAGATACCAGTAGTGAGGAATCATACCCACAAGACACTAGGACCGAGGACCCAAACCACAGAGAGAGAGAAAGAACAAAAAACTAGGAGAGAGAACACAGACAGCGGTAGCAAGGCAGAACCACCACCTGACACATTGAGCTCTGACATCAGTAGTGAGGAAGAAGAGGAAGACAGAGTGAGAGAGGACCCAGAATCCAGCAGAGAGGCGAGATGGGATTATACACCTCCTGTCCCTGGACCGTCAACTGGTGGAGATTTGGTAAGCCAGATACCTGCAGCTCAACCTATTGATCCTGATCTGTGGCCCAATATCATTACAGACAGCTTCAGAACAGAAATGGTGAGAAGAGGGCCATTTGAGGTTAGAGACAGTTATGTTTTTCCAATGTAAAACCAATGGTAAAGGCACTGATAAAAATGTTTGTATATTTGTTATTTAGATTGGTCAGTAAAACTCCCCATATTTAGCCCTAATTATAATTCACAGCCTATATAATTTTCATATAGCATAGAATTTGTATTGCAATGACAAAAAAGGGCCAATATTAGCCAAGGGAAGTGACATCTATGTTCTGTTCTGTGTTCTGTGTCCACAGTTCTTCAGCCAAGAGGAGTTTTTTTTGCCATATTTATGTGCTGTATCTTATAAGAGTTAATAAAAAATACAATGCTTTAAACCCTACATTTTACTCAGTCTTTATTGCTTGATGGTGAGAAGGATTTATCTCAAAAGGGGGCCTCCATAGAAAATTTTGCCTAGGGCCTCCAAAAGTCTAGATATAAACGAGCCCCTTATGAAGGTTTAAGATGAAACCTTGATATCAGATTTAAAAATAATGTAAAAATATTGTCACACAAAGCTGTACAGTACCTAAATGCGTAATAATAAACCCTTGTATGTATTTCTATACTCTGTACTCTCGTATGTTTTCTTGTATGGGGATGGGACGACATGAAAATTGAATGAATGAAATTTTCAACCATCCATCACGTTTTGGAAATGTTCCAACACTCTCGTCATCACTGTAGCATTCATCACAAAAACTACTATATTACCAACGAACGCTTACATTACAGTGTGAAATATCCTCATTATAAAATACCACTAACCTATTTAAAGACACTCAATTTAAAAAATAACGTATATAACTGAAATATTTTTAGCAGTAATACTTACATAGCAATGATGAAATCGTATCTGTTTTCAGTAGATAGAGACAGAGAGAGTAAATCAATGACAGTTCTATCCGCTTCTGTCTTACACCAGAAAACGATTTCAGCTAGGTCTATCAGCAAACATATGGCTTAGCTATGCCCAGAAGTCCTCAATAATAATAGTATTTTCCAAGAAATTACGAAAAATCGTTGACAACATTTCGTTAGGTGCAGCGTCTTTTACTGCTACCACAGAGTGAATGCATAAGTAAATGCGATGATTATAACATTATAGACATTTTTTTTCAACCATTACCCATTATACATCGTTAGAAAGCTTATACTCTCAGCTACTGAATAAATGAATTGTCAATAAAGCCAGACTGTACTAAAAAGGGTGACAACGCCATGAACAACACGTATGGTATTACGCACAGCTATTTTGGAAGGTACCCAGGCATCACAAATGCGCGTCCAAGACAATATATGACCACACAAAACGGACATCTCTACGCGTAAAACCAATGGTAAGGTTGTATATTTATTCAGTATTTAGTCCCAGATATTGACTGTAGAATGACATGGTATAATTTTTAAAAAAACATTTTCTCATTTATTTCGTTATTCAGTCAGCAGCGTTTTCACTGCTGTATTGGCATATCTTAGGGCTATTGTCGGGTTTATCTTGTTGCTATGAGGGAATACGATTTTTTGAGTGGTGAAAGAATATTTTTATGAATGCCAAGATAGACAATATTGTTCATTATGTCATGGGTGGGAGGTGTAGTTGTAGATGAGACTGCAGGGAGGGGGTGCGTGTTAAATGAATGACCAGAGCGACAATGGTGGCGCTGCGAAACTCCGTATTCGGCATAGTTGTTGTGTAGGACGGAGTGTAGCACAGTGGGTAAGGAACTGGGCTTGCAACCGAAAGATCGCAGTTTCGATTCCCGGGTAAGGACACTGCCGTTGTACCCTTGAGCAAGGTACTTAACCAGAATTGCTTCAGTATATATCCAGCTGTATAAATGGATACAATGTAAAATGCTATGTAAAAGTTGTGTAAGTCGCTCTGGATAAGAGCGTCTGCTAAATGCCTGTAATGTAATGTAATGTAATGTATCGTCTACTAATAAAACTTAAAAAAAAACATGTTTCTGTTTTTAACTCATACTTTGGTTGCAGTAGCACTGAATGTCTGAGTTCAGTAATCTTGGCACGCCGGCATGCCGACCACTAGAAACACACTGCCTTCTAAATGCTCTTCTTACAATGATGGCTTGTTCAATGTTATCTTTATTGTCCCACTAGGGGAAATTTATTTTGCAGCCAGGGTTCTCATAAAGACAGAATACATAACATAAGACGAGAACAGGCCATTCAGCCCAACACAGTGCTTGTCTATTCCTACCACTAAACTGTACTTAATCTCTTAGCGCAAAGCTAAGTTAAATTGGGAACATGCCATTCACTGGAGCTACAGCTACTCCTCCTATTTAACCATTTTCATCATTGAGCTCGGTTGTTGGTAGCCATTAGCCAACGACAGCATTGATCCACTTGAACGGGGCATGCTTCCCAGACCAAAGCAACAGTATTTCAGTTCCTGAACTTAAAGCGGTGGGGATCAAATCCAGGAAGGAACTGGATATTCTGATTCCTTCGGTCCGGGTCCGGGTCCGGGTCCGGATCCGGGTTGACTTTAAAGCCGCGTTTCCACCGCAGGAATTTTCCCCAGGAACTAGGAACCTTTTGAGGAACTCAGTGCGTTTCCACCGCAGGAACCAGGGTCTAAATTAAGTTCCGGGGACTTTATTTTACCCCCAAAAAAGTCCAAAAAACAAATATTTTGTGGTATTCCCACAGTAAAACGAATATACTGTACACATTTACTGGTATGTGCTGCTATGGGATGCAACATTTAATGAAAGGTGTACTCTCAAAATGCAACGTGCCAAAATGTCTCAGTTTCAAACCGCAGCTTTAAAATTCCATTGCATCTGGGGACTGGAATTGACAAGGCTCATGTCCCCCTTTTCACCCGAATAAAAAAACACCCATTCGTAAAACTAAAATCCATCATGTCATACTGTAGACACTAGGGATGTGACGGTATACTGGTATGACGGTATACCGTAAAATTCAATTATGAAATAGTACTATCATAAACATATGGTAATACCATGATAGTAAATCACGTGACAAAAGCTCTTTTCATGCGAGGAATTTTTTTCCAACCATTACCCTAGTAAAATATCTAAATAACCCATATTAAATAATATATTGGACCTGAATAGAGATAATGAAATCTGATCCTAGATCTGTATTTAGAGGCAAAGTCACTTAAAAACACGTCGCGTCCTTCCAGCCAATCATTATGCTTGATGCATGACGTGCGTGCCCCCACGGGAGCGAGCAGCTACATGGCTGCCGTTCTCCCGCTCGTTCTTTCTGAATGTAAAATGTAAGCTAGCTTGCTACCTACAAATTACCAGCGATGTAATTTTTTTCATTCATGTAAAAAGCGAGTTAGTCAGGGGAAGGCAGGTGGGAAGCAAAGAGAAAGTCGTCGGAAGAACTGAGGTTGAAGTTGAACTCACAGACTAGGTATAAGGCCAGTTATGCACTGAGATACTTTTTGTACGTTTTGAAAAGAGACATGCTTTCACAAGAACAAACAAATATTGATACATCATATTAAATACATTGACACAGCATAACGTTATAATTCTACACTGATGACTTATACAACTGTTGTTTTCATGCTGATGAATTGCAATGTTACAGCTCTCAATTATAACGATTACACGTTTGAGCGATTGCGATTTAATTGTAGGCTATTTGACATTCTCCGTAGACCAGGCTTTTTAGTGTGAATCTCATTCCTTTGGAGTAGGGTCCAGGAAGTTGCCTGCTTCCACGCAGCGTATGTGGTGCACAAATGTTTTTCTCCCCTTTGTGGCTGTAGGTATTGCACTCATTGGCTGAAGTAGCCTATGTGAGCAGGAGTGTCAAACAAGGCTTACAATAAATATGCTATTTTTATGAAATTACATATTTACACGTATGATTTCTCTTTTTCGGCTGTTTACGATAATTTTCTTTAAAATACGATCATTTTAAGCCTCCAGTACGATAGTTTAATATTTCCCACCTGGCAACGCTGGCTAGCTAGCTGTTATACAGCTACACGGCATCTCCGTTTGCAGTCCCTTACAACACTGCGATGTCTGACGCTGATTCTGATACCGACCATAATGAAGAATTATATCCCCCCCAAAAGTGAACTCATTCATCCGTGTGGGATCACTGGATTCAGGAAAAAAGATTTTTGTTATTTTAAATATAGCCTACAGTTAGGCTAGAAGGAGTGAACTATTCAGTTGCATTTTTTGTTTTATTTTTCAATTAAAATGGTTTTAAAAATCTGCAGATCCGTAAATAAACAGATCGAGTTGTAAACTTTGTGTGATTTTTTTTTTTTGTTTAGCTTAAAACCTGATACCGTGATATACCAAAAATCGTGATATTGAGTAGTACGATTATCATACCGTGAAATTTTCATACGTCACATCCCTAGTAGACTCAATCAAAAAAATATATGTGGTTAGATTTTTTATAATGACCCCACTCATTTTGGTGAAGCGTTAAGTGCAGGCACAAATGCTTGTAAACAGAGTCAAGTTCGCATTATAATTTCTGACTTTCTGACTAAAGTAAAAAAGTAACAAAACGGTCAGTGCACGTTTTAAACTATTTAATTGCTCTATCTACTCCGATTGTGTATACAGGCAGTCCCCGGGTTACGAACGTCCGATTTACGGACAACTTGTACTTACGAACGGACTGCCATAAAGCCTATTATATAAAAAATTTGAGTTAAATACAATGCTTCCTAATAACGAACGCACGCACTACTTTGTGACGCTCATGAAAACATTGCGCGGCTTTAGCGGTTTGTCGGCTTGAGGAAGGAGAACGCCGTCCGCCATTTTAAGTCGGATCATGTTGCCATTAACACTGTGTTGAATGTGTAACTTTGTATTTGACTTAAATTTTTCTCTTATTTACCCTAACCATGCCTCCAAAGGGTAAATCCGATGCAAGTGCTGGTTATGCATCAAAGAAAAGGAAAACGATCACTATTGAAAATAAAGTGGAAATAATAACGCGATGGGAAAGAGGTGAAACGCCATTGGTCATTGGAAAAGCGGTAGGCTATAGTCAGTCAACAATCGGAACAATTTTAAATGCATAGAAAGGTAAAATATATACTATATACTAAGACAAACATTTGACTAACTGACGCTAAATAAGAACTGTATGTACCTATTCCGACTTAACTACAAATTTGACTTAAAGACAGACTTTAACCCGGGGACTGCCTGTATTTCCTTGCTAAAAAACAGTGTCGGTTCTTGTAGGAATTCGTATAGAAAGCACAGCATTTGTGACACTTTGTTCGCTGGGAATTAGAGTCTGAAGTCGAAATCAGTCACTGCATGACTCTTGTTCTCATTCGCAGGAGTCGGGATGAGAACTGCAGTGGTGGTCAGTAAAGATGTACATGTACTTCATTACTGTACTTAAGTACCCTTTTCAAGTAGGCCTATCTGTACTTTACTCAAGTGTTTCCATTTTGGGAGACTTTTTACTTTCAATCCACTACATTTCAAATGAAATATCCTACTTTTAATCCACTACTTTTGTGCGATATCTGTCTGTTACTCGTTACTTTGATGTGGAGAAAATGGATTGTCTAAAAGATCCTATAGAATAATAATACGACATCACTTTCATACTGAAGCCTACCAATCAGGGCGCAGCGCGCGTTTCGATCGGCTCATGACACTTAGAACCAAAGACGTTAGCTAGGCGGGAAGGCGAGTAGAGACAGGCGATTTGGAACACAGAGAGACAGCTTAACAGTCCAAGTATATCTTAAAACAGTATATCAGCTCGGTCTATCAGCAAACATATGCCTCAGCCACGCTCAGAATTTCTCAAGAATAACAGTATTTTCTAAGAAACAACGAAAGTCATCGATAAAATTTTGCTAGGTGCAGTGTCTTTTACCTACAAGTAGAGGTGATAAAGCTTTGCTTTCACTGCTACCACAGACTGAATGTGTAATGCAGCCATAATGAGACAAAACTTTTGAATACGCTGGGATATAAAATGGTATTACAAAAGTAAATTTAGACATATTATACATCGTTAGAAAGCTTATTCTGTCACCTATTGGATCGATTAACTGTAGATAAAGCCAGATTGTACTACAAAGGATGACAACACCGAAAGCAAAATACAGTTTTCTGTAGACTGACCTATCAAAGAATTTGGCGATTTAATTGATAATTCTAATTTTAAACATAATTATTAAATTAACTCTAATAAAGTATATTTTACATGTAGGTTAAGTGAAGGGTACTAGCATGCAATTCACTTGGTTCAGTATTCAGGGTGCTGAACATTTTAACAAGGACAATGACTGTTGGAACCGCTGGATTCAGAAAATAAACATATTTTTAATTAATCCTTGCTTGTCCGACAGTGATATTACAAGCTGACGTCGTTTTCTGGAGTAAGACCGGACCAGAAGCTGCTGCACACGTGTTGTTGACAGCGTTGTTGCCCTTGTTAGTACAGTCTGGCTTGATTGAGAATTCATTTATTCAGTAGGTGAGAATATATGCTTTCTAACCATGTATAACATGTCTAATTTTGATTTTGGAATATTGTTTTATAGGTCAACCAAAAATTTCCTCATCATCGCATTCACTCTGTGTTAGCAGTCAAAGACGCTGCACCTGATGAAACGTTGTCAACGATTTTTTGTAATTTCTTGGGAAATACTATTATTATTGAGGACCTCTGGGTATGCCTAGGCCATATGTTGATATATCTAGCTGACATCGTTTTCATTTGTATTTTTGCATTATGCATAGTGTTTTATCACATTCATTTCCGCATTAAGCTATGGCCTGTTGCCTTTGCTATATCCTATCTGGTGGCTAAGTCGCCAGGAAACCTCAATGTATTTTGATATTTGATAGTGAAATATTGGAATTGATGGTGCCTTTGTTCCATTTTTTTTAATTAAACTGTGAATTTGTATTTATACCATAGTTTTCACTCTCACATACACTATGTTAGGAGGTGAACAATTTAGTTTGCCTTCTGTATTTTAAAATTGTTTGTCATGTCAGCAACCCCTGACAAACATAACCATACTAAATAATTGTACTTTTTACTTTTGATAATTAAGTATTTTTAAAAGCAAGTACATTAAAAGCAGACTCAAGTAGAATTTTAAATTGAAGACTTCTACTTTTAGTGGAGTAATATTTGGCAAGAGTATCTGTACTTTCACTCAAGTACAGGATTTGTGTACTTCGTCCGCCACTGGAGAACTCTGAAGGAACTGGTGAACGAATCCAGGAACAAATCCTATTAGGGAACTAAAGGATTTGTGTCCCTGAAAGAAACTGGAATGCCCACCATTAATATGGGATTATGGGAGATCCTATTCAATGAGGAATGAAGGGAGATTGTGTGCACTGAGGGGTGATGGCCTGTCATATGTTTGGGTGCATGATGAGACCCCTCATCCCAAGCCATACCCGAAAATACAAAGAATATTCCTTAATAACGGGCATGCTGCCACTTGGTGCTTGGTGGTTAAGGGAGTAATCTCAAGTTTCATATAGTGTTTGTTTTGTAAAAATATCTATGATCATATGCTAATAGGCGACTACTCTGTCTCATAATTTTAAAATATATCAGGAGCATTAGGCTACCAGCAGGTAACTAACTTAATTTTGTTACAGTACAGCAATAATATGCTGTTGATCACTCAGTGAATTTTCTTCAAGAAACTGGGCTGACACAGTTTACAGATTTGTTGAAACATTAACATATTTGTGAAGCCATTTAGATATTTGTAAAACTCCATTTACAGATTTTATGGAATCATTTACATATTTGTATAAACGTTTACATAAGCCGTTAGTAATGAATCCTAATTGTGCATTGTCAGGAAGGTGGCAGATTTCTGCCAGCCACGCTGTCTGTAGTGAGCTGTATGTCGGCTCTGGTACATGGCCATTTTGTGGCTATTAGACCGTTCTTACACACCCACATCATTTTCAGTTATGTGGCGCTCTTTTCTGTGTGTGGAAGGGTAGGCGTGGCTACAGAGCCTGTGGTTTGGGATCAGATTCCAACAAAGTGTTTGTTGCTAGTCAGCTGCTGCAATGGCTGACGCTAAGAACCCTAGATACAGTGAAGCAAAAAGACAAGCCGACAGGGCTCATTCAAAAACTAGAGTCAAGCTTGGAATTACTTTTCTTCGGTGGCTCAGCTAAAGTTCGCCGAGGGGATGAAAAGCGATGGGGAGTTGACCTGTTTTCTGTTAAGACCTGTAAGTAATGTTACTTTTAGCTAGTTAGTCTACCTTATGCAGCGAGATGCCTGAGGTTGGTTAGTTTTTGTATCGAATTCTGTTCTTCCATCAAGATGTCTTTCCCCCCTATGGGAACTGCTGTTACTGTTTATTGTTGCAAATTAGCTAGCTCGGTAATTCACCAGCATTTATTTCAATAAGGGGAAATTAATTCAATACAGCATGCTTGCTATCTAGCTAATGTTACGTGAAGCCAACTTCACTAACAAAGCTAACAGAGTTGCTAACAACTTTGAAAAGACTAAGGATGACATGAAAAAGTAATTCACTTTACAAGTATAGAAGGCACTGTGTCTGTATTTGAAAGACTCATACACGTGTGTGTGTGTGTTTGTGTGTGTGTGTGTGTGTGTGTGTGTGTGTGTGCACGTGTATATACCGTGACTGGCACCAGCTGGGAGGCTTGGTCACAGTGTTATTGTGTGTGTGTATGCAATACCTGTTATACATATCTGTGTGTGCTTGCACATGTGTGCATATATATGTGGTACCTTGTGTTTGCTAGGTGGGCTTGGTAACTGTGTGTGTGTACACGTGTGGGTGTGTGTGTGTGTGCGTGTGCATGGGCCCAGTACCTTGCGTTAGCGGGGTGGGCTCAGTAACAGGTACTCCATCCAGCGCACACAGGTTGCCGCAGGGGTCCAGGGTGATGATGCCATCCCGGTTCTCGATTTGGCAGTGCTCCACCTCAATCCCAGGGCCTTCGATGGTGATGTCCTGGGGAACGGGTGCATCCTCTCGACCAATCCGGGTGATTCCTGGAAAAGATGAGCGGACTATAAACACAACATGGCTTTATGTCTGTCTTTCCTGCCTGTGCATCTCACTGCTTATCTCTACCCTGCTCTTTATTTACTCTAGCAATGTCTTTTACAACATTTACAACCCATTGTCTACTTATTGGTGCAACTGAACAACCAGCCAGTTAACACTTATACTGACACATGTGACATATATTATGTCAAAATGCCTTGCTTTTCCCATGACTGAACATTAAATGTTTAAATATGGAATTGGCTGCTGGGCCTGAAAAATGAATTAGCAAGTTGAAGCTCGTTGTTAAAAACCAGACAAGGCATGGACACAGGCCTGTCCTCAGACAATTAGCTGTGTGTGTGTGTGTGGTTGTGTGTATGCATGCATGTGAGTCTGTTCATGTTTTTGTATGTGTGCACATGTGTTTGTCTGTCTGAGTTCATGGCACCTCGTTTATGGCCCATTATTTGTCGGGACAGTGAACTTTGAGGATCAGCGTCGGGCAGGGTTGCCCAACCCTGTTCCTGGAGATCTACTGTCCTGTAGGCTTTCACTTCAACCCTAATTTGGTACCAAAAGGTCAAGTTCAAGTTTATTATTACCCACATGGCAGAGGTACACTGAATTACATGGGCATTACAATAATAAAAAGAAAACAAGCAACGAAAGCATCTTAAAAGTCTAAATATATAAAATAATAAATAAATAAATAACAGTCAAACAATTCCTAATTTTAAGACACTGTATCAATAGTTAAAAGGAGTTTTAAAACTGTTTAAAAGAGGAACCTGCAGTGCATCAGTCCATTTTCACTCGCAATTGTTGATGAGGGACGTGAGGAAAGGGATTGGGGATCTTTTGTATTGTTAAGTTCGTGCTGATGGGATTAAAAGTTTGTTTTGATTCCTTGTCTGCCTTCCCATTACCGCGGCCCTAGTAGGCGGTAGCCAGGACTTGAACTGGGAGGTGAGGAGGTTTTTGTCAAAATCAGTGCATAGATTGATCCTTCTGTGCTGTAGAGAGCTGAGGGAGAGGGTGCGTAAGGCTTTTTGGTAGCCGTCATACTCTCGCCCGAGAATAATGTGGCACGCACGCTTTTGAAGCCGCTCCAGATCTTGGATTTGCACCTGTCCCTGAATCCGAAGAGGAATAGGCACAGGTGGGTTCCATTGGAAAGTGATGGAGATGACCTGGGTTAAGCGACATTTTGCTTGACTAGACCCACTCATCAAAGCCGTCAAGTATCCTTGCGGCGAGCTCCAGTTGTTGGTTTTACAAGAGCGGGCCAAATTCAGATCGTCAATGTATTTCCACCTGTTGTCAACATCTCTAGCAGCACTGTCAATGACGGTTAGGAAAATAAGAGGGCCGAGCAGGGTCCCTTGGGCCACGCCCCCTGTCAATTCCTGCCAGTCTGATACTGTGTCTTGGTAGCGGACTCATGAAGCTGCCAACTCAGGTTACCAGAGCGGGCCTTAAGCCCAGCTGTAACAGGCGCTCAATTGCAATCGTATGGTCAACGTTATCAAAAGCTTTGGAAAAATCTGTGGTGATGAGTGTTTTTATTGTGGAAGAAATGTCTGATTCTTTGTACAAGTAATCCATAATGTTGATGAGAGCGTGAGTGGCTGATCTATCTGGTCTGCTTCCAAGCTGGAGCAGGTGTAAGGTTTAGGTGTAAGGATTAGGTGTAATTTCCCCCTTTACCCATGGTAGTTTTGCCAGTTGGGGAGTGAGTGATATGGGCCGGAGTTGTTTGAGAGATGGAGGGTGGCATTTGGGTATTGGCACCACAGTGGCATCCTTCCACTGTGGGGGGAATTCTCCCTGCTGGAAGGACTCGTTCAGGATGTAACATATTGGTTGACTGAGCTCACAGGCAAATTCTCTCAGAATCCGCTGCAGTATGGCGTCAGGGCCCGCCATTTGTTGGTTTTGACCTTTCGTAGCTTATCGTAAACTTCCCAGACCTGTATTTTGGGGAGCGGCTGAGGGGCAGGTAGGAAAGCAGGGCGGGCTTTTCTGTCGAGCGGGGAGAGGGTTTGGCTAACCAATGAAAAACAGTTATTTCATTGGCGATTCCAGTGGTGTTGTTTGGTTCATAGCCATCCACATAAAGCCTCAAAGGAGCTTTTAATTAATTTTTTAATTTGTAAATTATGAGCTTCCAGCCATAGATTTAACTTCCCGATGCCATAGCCTAGGGTTTTCTTTTTTGAGCTTTGTAATCTTGGTTGAGTAGAATGTTTGTTTAGCTTTTTAATGACTTGTTGGACTTTGTTACGATAGAGTTTTGCGAGTGGTGAGTTTCGTCCTTTTTGGTGAGCCCTCTGTCTGCGTAGTATTAAGTTTTTGATTTCAGGGGTCATCCATGGCTGGTCTGTAGGATGGAGTTTTACAGTGAAAACAGGGAGGTGGTTATTGCACGCAGCTGACAGGGTGTTGTAGAAAGCGCTGGTTTTAGATGTTACATCTTTGGCATCGTACACCTCTTGCCACGGATGCGTGGTGATGCACTGCCCAAAACTGAACAGATTTGATGGCTTCATTGGTACCCTATTTAAATCTTAATACTCCGGATGTGAACACCACAGAGACTTGAAAAATGGTTTAAATGAAGCAAGACATTTGTACTATTTACAATACTAACTTACATTAGTTTATATTCATAATTTTGGAAGAAATTAAGTGGCACAAATGCAATTGTCTAGGCAAAAAATGAATTTTTTAGTTTGCAATGAAATACTGAGAGATTGCATATATACAGCAAGTTAAACTATACATGTCCTGGGTCAAAACCTTCTTGAGCACAAGTTCATAAAATCTAAGGGTGTATATTTAGAACTACTAAAGCTCTATGAAGCAAAAACTAAGCAGTGTACCCAGCATTTACAAATCTATCCAAAATGTCTAAATTATGCATTGCTGTAAATAACAACATATTCACGCATTTCACTAAAATCAACAGTTTTGATTCAAGAAACTCACTGTTGCATAATTTTCAAGTGGGAATTACAAGCTTTCCGTCAGTACAGTGGTCTAAAATAGCTAGGGGTCGAGAAACATATCCAAAATCTCTCCAAAAATGAATAAAATGCTTTTTGTCTATTATAAAGCATATAAATGAGCCCCTTATGAAGATTTAAAATGAAACATTGATATCAGATTTAAAAATAATGCAAAAATGTTGTCACACAATGCAGTACACTACCTAAATGTGTAATAATTAACTAAATTGTATGTATTTCTATACTCCGTACTCTCCTATGTTTTCTTGAATGGGGATGGGACGACATGAAAACAATTTTCTAACCGTCCACCACATTTTGGCAATGTTCCAACTCTCACGTCATCATTGTTGCATGTATCACAAAAACTACTAAACTACCAACGAACGCTTAACTTTACAGTGTGAAATATCCTCATTATAAAATACCACTAACCTATTTAGAGACACTCAATTTCAAAAATAACATATATAACCAAAATATTTTGAGCAGTAATACTTACATAGCAATGATGAAATCTTATCTGTGTTCAGTAGATAGAGACAGAGACGGTAAATCAATGATACAGTTCTTCAGTCTTACTCCAGAAAATGATGTCAGTTAGGTCTATCAGCAAATATATGGCTTAGCTATGCCCAGAAGTCCTCAATAATAATAGTATTTTCCAAGAAATTATGAAAAATCGTTGACAACGTTTCATCAGGTGCAGCATCTATTACTGCTACCATAGAGTGAATGCGTAGGTGAATGCGATGATGAGAACATTTTTGGTTACGCTGAGATATAAAACGCAATTCCACGCAAACTTAGACATGTTATACATCATTAGAAAGCTTATACTCTGACCTACTGAATACATGAATTGTCAATCAAGCCAGACTACTAAAAAGGGCGACAACACCGTAAACAACACGTGTGGTATTACGCATAGCTATTTTGGAAGGTACCCAGGCGTCACAAATGCGTGTATATTTCACAAACGGATTGTCAAAGGCAATATATGACTACTCAGTCTCAAAAGGGACATCTCTACACGTAAAACCAATGGTAAGGTTTTTATTTATTTATTTTAATTATTTATTATAATTTAATATTTATTCAATATTTAGTCCCAGATATTGACTGTAGAATGACGGTATCATTTTTATTTTATTTCGTTATTCAGTGAGCTGCGTTTTCACTGCTGTATTGGCATATTTTAGGGCTATTGTCGGGTTTATCTTGTTGCTTTGATGGAATACGATTTTTGAGTCCTGAAAGAATATTTTTATGAATGCCCAGATTGACAATATTGTCCATTATGTCATGGGTGGGGGATCTAGTTGCAGATGAGACTGCAGGGAGGGGGTGCGTGTTAAATGAACGACCAGAGCAACAATGGTGGCGCTGTGAAACTCTGTATTCAGCATAGTTGTTGTGTATCATCTACTAATGAAACAAAAACAAAGTGTTTCTGTTTTTAACTCATACTTGCAGTAGCACTGAATGTCTGAGTTCAGCAATCTCGGCATGCCGGCGTGCCAACCACTAGTGGCTTTGCGCTAAATGGTTAATGCAATATTTTGCAATATACCACAATGTGAACTTGAAACTTTTATATTTCATGACATGCAACGCTGTTTCTGACATAATGTGGTTTAAGAAGGCAAATAATCCCTTTAAACATGAAAAGCTCCTAATTAAGAAAAATGAACAGCTTGTTAAATCTCTGGAATTGTTCTTTTTGTTTGGCACAAAAACCATCATCCACAGTGTTCCCCCAGGACAGAGTTTGGGAACCACTGCTCTAGCTGTTGAACGAGATGTGATGTGCAAGTACATTTTTCTGTCACAGCTTTTCCATTCTACTGTCCCAGTACAGACAGAGCTCAGGTTCACAGAGAGAATCATGCCATCATCTCATCTTTCTTTCTGCGTCAATTCTCTCCCTCTTTCCTCTCCATGTTCACATCCAGTCATGCGCGTACATAGTCTGCATAAGCATACAAATACTTTTAATGATGGACTGTGTTTGTGTGTATGTGTATGATAAGTCTGTAATGACATTGTCACATTGTCACATGTTTGTGTTAGTGTGCATTGATATGTTTACTCAGCTAGGACACTGTGCATTAGTGCATGTGTATAAATGTCCGTGATGATGTCATACAATACTTTATTGTCCCTCGGGAAATTTGTTTTCACAGCTTTGCTTTGCGGCCTCACATAAATACATAGATACATACAGTATATACATGTATTTGTGTGAGCTGATACATGTACTCAGTGGGACACAGTGCTTTAATGCACATATATAAATGCTCTATGATGATGTAATGTGTTAGTGTGCACTGGTATGTTTACTCAGCTGGTGCATTAGTGTATGTGTATAAATGTCTGTGATGATGTCATGTATTTGTGTGTATGTACCTTCGTTGAGGGGCAGCACAGTGATGGCCACACTCAGACGGCCACTCCCCAGGCTGACCAGGTGGGGCCTGGCCGTCTGCATCTTCAGTCCCTTTCCTGTGTCAATCAAGTCCAGGGGCGGACTGAGGAGCGGAGTCAGGAGCACAGTCTGTGAGACAGGGCAGTCAGTGTAAAAAGCAGATCTGACTCCCTCCTCTCTCAGTCACCCTCACCTTCAGTTCATCAGTTCACAGTGAATCGCAGAGAGCTAATCATTTTTCGCATGCAGTGCCGGGGTAAAACCTGTAGTAGTTCCTAGAACCTTACTGTCTATGCTCTGTGTCCTGGGAGAGGGGCATTAAATTAATCAAATAAATTAAATGTTTAGATTAGAGCCCGACCGATATATCCGTTTGGCCGATATATCGGCCATTATTTGACTTTTTTGACGACATCGGGATCGGCAGTTATGCAGCCGATGTGTCCCGATTTTTAAATAAGTATAATAAACAAAAAAACATTGATTATTTATCTGTACTTGTCTGTTCGAACGTTGTAATTGCTATTTACTAGAATTATCCAGTAGAGGGAGCTCTAATACAAGCGTGAACTGCAGCAGCTGACCCGCTACTTCTGTAATAAGACGTTTGTCACTCCTGCCTCATCCAATATTCTCCACTGCAAGACTTGTCTGCACAGATTCGATTGCAACAATAAAGGTATGTATATTTAGTGAAAGTTTTTAATTAAATGCGTTTATAGGACCACTATGTTTATCAATCCTCATTATCAAGCGAGCGAGCTAGCTAACATATTTGGTTCACTTTAGCAAGCTAGCTGGCTAGCAAGCCTTTATGAAGTGGCAGTGAGCACATAAGCAGCGTAGGATCTACATTTCCAGAGGACATCGCTGTATTCTCAAATAAATAACCAACCAAAATAAAATGGTGATTGAATGCATTTTTTTAATTTGAGATAATGATATTAGCTACTATATGATGCTGTGTCAATAGACAACGCGTTATTGCAAGCGAGTGTGTCATCTAGTCACGCGTCATCGTAGCAAGCTAACCAGACAGTAAAAACGCCGATAAAACACTTCTAACGTGGATCATTTTAAACCATGTTATCTAGCTTTGTCCTGATAACACGAGAGAAGGATTGCAGTTGGAGAAGTGAATCAACCAAGTGCGGGTAACCTGCACGAAAGCGCATTGTGGTTTTTTTCACGTATTTCATCCAGTAAATTTAATTTCATCCAACGTAACACTTGATTCACTCATTAGCTCCGCTAGATAATGTCTTACTCTTTGAGATCATGTAGTAGAAATAAAATAAGAAAATATAATTCATTTAACTTACTGAAAATATATAATAAGAAATAATGAGGCTGTGTCAATATGCTAATGCATTATTGCGAGCAAGTGTGTCATTTGGTCACGCGTCAGAGCGCATTGTAGTTATTTTCACCACCGAATTCTTATGGACAGGGAAGCTCGCTAGATAAAGTCTTACTCTTTGAGATCATGTAGTAGGAATAAAATAAGAAAATATAATCAATTTACTGATAATAGATACTAAGAAATAATGATAACAAATGAATAACAACAACAATAATAATAATAATATTCATAAAAATACATGTTTGAAACTGGAAAACTGATTTTTTTTAATTATTTTTTTTTTATAGATGGCTGGAAAAGAAAGGAGTGGAGTTATTTTGATTTCACACAAAGATGGTTAATATATATATTTAATTTAATATCATCTTTTACATTTTTTTTATCTAAAAAGTTCTTTGTGTGTTTATTTTTATTTGTTTGCTTATAAGTTAAATGTTCTTAAATATAGAAACTTTAATAAAATATAGGTTTTTCAAATTGATTTGAAAATGTTGCACTTTTGACAAAATATCGGTCAAAACATCGGTAATCGGTGGGCTAGGACTCTCCAAAATCGGGATCGGCATTGGACCCAAAAATCTGGAATCGGTCGGGCTCTAGTTTAGATATCAAATTATTTATAATTCCAATCCCCCCCACCCCCCACCCAAAATGTTAATGTCCAATTGTTTTTTTCAGTTTAAAGTCCCAACTCACTGGAGTATCGTATGTCAATTCGGGAGAGTTCAGACATAATATGTGCTCGGCCAATTGTGTTTACTCTGCATTCTGGTCATCTCAGATGATCTGCACTTGGCTGACTGACAATAGGAGGTTGTTGCAGATGTGATAACGTATGGATAGTCTTGTTAACCCTCCTTGGACAGTGCTCTGGCCAGCTAAGCTGCCAACCACAATTGGGAGGGCGTGATTGAATACCGGGCCATGGGGACCATCCACACACTTATACAGGGACTTAGCAGGATGTGCCACCCAATAGCCCCATTAAATATCATGGTCCCTCAATCACTATCCAGCTGTATATTATGTGAAAAAAAGGTGTACGCTTGCTGCTTGAGGAAAGCTCTCATGCCAAGCAATCCATTACAAATAACTGCACAAAGGCTTCCTGCAACATGGATCTGTATGAACAGACCCAGTTGCAGTCATAATTCTGAGGATAAGCACTCTGATGAAAGCCAGAAAGCAGAAGCCTCTGGTTCAGAGCATAGGCTGCACTAGGTATAATAAAATAGAGAAAGGATATTGTTTTCATCACCTTTTGCATTTAAGAGCTCCACCAATCAAGGGGTATGTTGGTAATAAGAAACACTGATGGTGATTGGTGGATACTTTTTGCCTATTCTTCTGGGGTCCCTGACAGTATGTAGTACAGAAAGAATGTATTCTCCATTCAGCTTTGCTCTTCTTCTGTTAGTTGTTATGAATGGTCTCCAAGATTGCTGGGAGCTCCTCTCTAGTTTCTATGTGAAAGATGATGACAGCAATGTGCTATCCCTATTTTACTCAGCGAGGCTATGTCCCTGGGCTGCATTCAAAAGCACCACTTGCTCTCTAATGCAGAGACAGCACAGCTTCCAACAAGAGGACAGGACAGGTCAGCAGACTCTGGGAAGTGGGGCTGACCATCGGAGGGGCAGGGCTTACTGTAGAGGAGGTGGGGTTAATGGTGGGTGAGGCAGGATTGACTGTGTGATGGACATGGCTACGTTGTTCAGTCCCTGGTTGGGAGGGGTCCTCCAGGCAGTTGCCTGTGTCCTATGTGAGGGGAACAATATGAGTTGTTAAGACAGACACACATCAAATGCTGAATACACAAAATGATGCATTTTTGAAGCATGCACAAACACAGACACACATGCACGCGCGCACCGACACACAGGCTAAGTGGGTTTTTGTACTCATCTGTGTATAATTTTGTGAATTGTGACTTGCATAGTATCATGACACATGTGGTATCATGAGAAACATGTTGCAGCATGTACACAGCCCTAGTCGCAGTGGGTTGTGTAAAATGGCAGGGATGGGAGATGTGTGTAGGAATGTCTCTTTGAAGGATGTACATGCTCTCCTTTAATTAACTTTTAAATAAAGCTCCTTGAGAGCTGCCTACAGCTCCAGATTCCACAGACCTTTCACTCAAAACTGAAATAGGCTTGTTAGAGCAGTGTGTGTGTGCGCACGAGTGTGTTTCATAGAGTTATAGTAGAGGGAGTGGAGTCTTGGTTAGAATACTGACCTGTATTTATCTCTAATTAGTTGTAAGGTTTCCCTCTGACCGTAATAAACAGGCGCAGATGGGCTACCACTGATCACAGTAAACTCATGTACAGACACACGCACAGAACCGAGAGCACAAACACACAAATGCAGCATTCACAAACATGCACACACAGAGCAGTCTGAATGTGACAATTTCCTGGGGAAGACAGTGTTTCAGCAGAGCGGAAGAAGGAATGTTGAGGAGGAATGTTTGGTGTGGGAGGATTTCTCATAAGCCCTTTTGACCATCTGACCTGTGACACTGGTACAAACAATATTGCTCAGGGGACCATTGTGCTACTTCTGACCCCAACACTCTGGTCCACCAGACTGAGAGACTGTAAGAAAGCATGATAGTACGATCATACTGTACAAGTGCACCAGAGTGTGCATGTGAATGAGTGACTGTGAGTGCACAACTGAAACTGAGCATCAGTATGAATGAGTGTGTGAGTATAGATATGAATGTGTATTGAGTATGTGAGTGAATGAGTGTATACATGAGTCTGTGTATTGAGTGTGTGAGCGAAGGAGTGTATGTATGACTCTGTAAATGTATGAATGTGATTGGGCATGAATGTGACATGGAAGAAATTCTGTATTTCAGCCCCTGCCTTCAAGGTGCCACTGTAGGCACTGCAATTTCATTATCCAGTGGTAAGTGGTCAAAGGAACATGACCAATTATACAACTAAGGACCCACTGAACAGCTTGCTGGCCCATGGGTGCAAGTCTCTAAATTAGGGGTGCCCAGTCTTAGCCAAAAAACATTGTCATCTGTGCAGGTTTTTGTTCTAGAACAGCATTAAAACTCTTAAAATCAATCTGCTTGTTTGAAGACCATGACTAGTTAATTGTTTGAATCAGATAGCACAGTGCTTGGTTAAAACTAAAACCCACAATGGACCTTTTCAGATTGGACACAATGTTGAAACTAAATGATCAACTGAAGTGATTATTAAGGTACCACAATGTGTGTATTACTAAACAACTACTGTATCACCCTCTTGGGTTTGAAAGACAGAAATAAAAGTTGAAGAAGTCAGGAAAAGAAGGAGGAAACTAAAGGTTTTAAAAGGCTAGAAAAGCCAAGGCCCTAAGTATGTTCTTCAGTGAACGAATGAGTGGATGAGTGTAGGTATGAGTGGGAGCACGTGAGTGAATGATTGAGTAAGAGCACAAGTGATCAAGTTATGAGCAAGCAAATTATGTCTGGTAAACCATGCAGCTTGTGACAGGTGCTCCTCCTCAGTGGCAGGATGGTGTGATGAGAGAATGGCAGGACAGAAGGAAATACTAGATGAAGAAAAGATAAACAGACAGCAGAGGCTAGAACAGAGACCACAAATGAGGCCTGTGTGGACTCAGATCTTATGCCAAGATCCACCACCCCTCTACGCACCACCCAGAATGCACTGGGCAGAGATTATTAGAGCATCGAGAAAAACCAGGAAAAAACCCTGAGTGGCCACATGCCCCAAGCAGGCCAGGGGCAGGGCCGGGGAGGAAGTTCAGATCACAGATGAGTGCTCACACTTCCTCTCAATCAGCAGGGCTTCCCGTGTGAAGTCGGAGCCGTCGCCCCACAGGACACAAACACGTCCTAAGAACAGCTCTCCCACCAGAGGAACCTTTTTCCCTGCAGTCTTAAACAATGGTCTGTGGATGTTTATTGATTTTGGGAGGGCTTTATTAATAGATGGTTTGTTTGCCCTTGGGGACAGTATATACGTATCTAAATGTAAAAAGCTGTATGGAATCTATTGCTTGTAGGGGATCTCATCACTGTTTGTACACATTTAGGGGCATCTCATCACTGTTTGTACACATTTCTCTATCTATATTCTCTATGTGATCACTAGCTGATCTTCCTGCTCCTGTTCCCTTTCCTGTTCTCTGCTTAGCTGGGTGTATGTACTGTAACTCACACTGTTTCTTTGCACTGGCAACACTTTCATGAAGGGTTGCACATCTGTTCTTCTACTTTAATTAATACAGCTGGATTACTCTAAAATGTCCACTAGAAGCCCCAAAAACTTGATTATTTGTTGTTTTAAATAATTTAGCTGTTTCATGAAACTTGTCATTGGTTCTGCTAGGTCACCACCCACCCATTACTCAAATATCTTTCTCAACCCTCTTATACAGTACATCTCCCACTTAAACTGTACATAGTTTTTAAAAATCTATAATTGTGAATATTGGAAAACGAAAAGGGATAACAGGGACTGAATGGTAAGACTCCATATTTCTCAATTATTGTAAACTCGTAATGTTCATACTCAGGTTAAGAGTAGTACTTTGCTATTTTTGTCAATGTACTCTCTATCTCTTTATCTCTCTGAACAATAATTAACATATGCATAGCTGAAGAAAACTAAAGCATTCAGTATATTGGAGATGTCCAGGATTGAAAACATGCTTGCACCTAAAAAGCTTGCTAGCACATAATTTTCAACAAAAATTTTTAATAAGCCAGGGCTGAAATGGGTTTGAATTCATGTGATGAATTAATTTGGTAGCCGTGATGGCTGTGTCTTACAGGTCTGAGCAACAGAAAGCATGTACATCTGTAAATTATGAATGACAAACATTTCAAAAGTGAAAACTCATGAAAAAAGAACAGAGTTTTTTAATCATTTTAGGCATGGCAAGGGCATGGACTGGGACCTAGTAAGTGCAAATCTAAACTCCAGATTTTGTAATATCTCAGGAAAATTTGTGAATGGTATAAGAACACATTTCAATAAATTAAAGAAAAAGAAAAATAAACTTTGTGTAAATTTAGGCTTCATGACCAAATATGTGTGCCAAATTTCAAGTAAATGACAGTGTTCTCAAAAAAAAAAAACCATCCATTACACACAAGATTTTGTCTGTGTGTCTTTGATAAGCTGGGACAAGAAAGCATCAGCAAGGCACTGGAATAGTCTTCAAATTTGTGTATGAATGAAATGGGCAAAATGTCCATAAATATTCCATCTCACAAACACCTAAAATTGACCAGATGTGCATTGTAGCAACATGTGCAGCTTATCAGGCTAACCATAGGCTTGCAATGGTATTTGCTATACCTTTTGATTTCCTCTAGTCTTTTCTAATATCATACAATTAAAAGTGTGTCTTACTGGCAAATTTGGGCTTACTGGCATTGTAAACAATTAAAATCCCAGAGTATTAATTGAATTTTTTCAGTAATTTGTAGACTGACTGTTTGTTTAATTGGCTAACTAATAGGAAAGGATGCCTCTATGGGATTCCCAGGAGAACACATTAAACATGCCATCAAACCACCACCACTCCACCTTCCAAGAGAAGGACCATTCCAACATGGTTGTCAAGATTTTTGAATTCTTTGAGTGGAGTAGGATAGGCCATGTCAGGTTTTCTATGCAGACAGAAAAATGGATCTATGCTCACACAGACATGGCACATACTGTGGAAAATAATAACCTAATAACAAAATACAGAGTGATTTTCCTCTTCCCTCCAGGGCAGTCAGGTTAAGCTGTAGGATTTTATAATGCATTTGACAGGGGAGGGGCTTGCTTTACTGGCGTGTACCTGCAGGATGCTACTCACCTGCAGGCCGCCCCCTGGGACACGAATACCATGGCTGACTGCATTCCTGACTGCCTCTCATTCGATCATATCGCCCGAAAGTGCACTGAGCCATTTTCCATCATGAAGCACATATCCATAATTTCACAGTGTAACTGAGCTTAGCTATAGTAAATTATTTCTTCTGTCCATATAAAATATTCCGTCAAGGAAACTTTTTTTTTTGTAAAATAAGTGTGGCACCAGAGGAAACAAATACAGATGGGTGACAAATTAAAGGAAAAACCTGAATAAATTAATGGAGAAACATAACAAATATAGATGCTTCCATACAGGTGTACTGCATGATGCAATTAAGCAATTAACATCCTATCATGTTCTGTGGCATGTACAAAAATGCTGAGCAAGCCAAGTTAACCTTGATTTTGGATAAAGAGGGCAAGAGGAAAAGATCTAAGTGACTTTAAAAAAGGGTTCTTTATTGGGGCACGGATGGCAGGAGCTTCAGCTACAAAGACTGGTCAACTGGCTACTGTTTCAATAGGAACAGTGACTAAAGTGACATCTGCATTTAGATCTATGGGAAACACCTCATTACGTAGGATCGGAAATTGTGGTTGAGAGCACATATTCGATGACCATGATGCTCTTGCATTAGTGCGATATGTAGGAAAAAAGAGCAACTGTACAGGTGACTGAGAATGTCAATGCAGGACATGATCAGACTGCATCAGCAAAAACAGTCTATCGACAGCTATAAAGAGAGGGATATTATAGTAGAGTTGCAGTGTATAGACCCCTCATTACAAAGATGAATGCACATTCGAGAGTTCAGTGGTGTAAAAACCATAAGCACTGGTCTACAGAGATTTGGGAAAAAGTGATATGGTCAGATGAGTCATCCTTCACCATATTCTCAACAAGTGGTGATTGCATGTGTGATGTACACCAAGAGAAAGGTATACGCCTCAATGCTACATTGAGGGGGCCTGGTGGCTCTGTTATGCTGTGGGGGCATTTTCCTGACATGGTTTGGGTTCCCTTCAATACAAAGTTATTCTGAGTAATCACCTTTATCCTATGATAAAATATTTCTATACTGATGGGAGTGGCCTCTTCCAGGATGACAATGCCCCTATTCACAGGGCACAAGGTGACACTGAATGGTTTGATGAGTATGAAAATGATATAAATTATATGCTATGGCCTTCAGTCACCAGATCTCAATCCAATTGAACACCTATCGGACATTCTGAACCAATGTATTAGACAGCGCTCTCCACCATCATCAAAACACCAAATGAGTGAATATTTTTTGGAAGAATGTTCAATCCCTCCAGTAGAGTTCTAGAGACTTGTAGAATCTATGCCAAGGCACACTGAAGTTTGACAGCTTGTGGTGGCCCAACACTTTACTAAGACATTTTATGTTGATTTTACCATTAATTTGTCAGCTGTCTGTACGTTTGAACTGCTACAACTTCACAATATAGGCCCTGACCTTGTATTTCCTGTCATCTGAAACACCAAAGGGAACTTTGAATGTGGATTTCTGACAGCACATATCCACAAACATAATGAGGTGTTTTCACATAGATGAGTGGTACAGAGAGCAGTATAGGTAGAATAAAAAGGTAGAGAGGTAGAGAGAGAAGTACTGGTATAAGTAAAAGTACAGCGGTAGGGAGCAAAGAACAGGTAGTGTCATAAAGGTAGAGTGGTGCCAGGAGCAGTACATGTATTGTGGTAAAATTAGAGTGGTACAGATAGCAGTACAGATAAATAAGTAAACATACAGTGGTAGAAATGTTACGTGGAGCTAGACTGGTGAACCCAAGTGCAAGACACAGAGGCGGGGAGACTGAGCTATGGTTACGCAGTGTATTTATTTGGGGTAGAGGGAACAGGGAATGGAAAGCCAGGAAGTGGGCGGAGCTGGGAAAATGGCTGGGTGAATGGGGAGCCGGGCTGGCAGTGGAAGCAGGGAAGAATGCAGAGGGAGAGCTGGGGTGCCGAACCAGACAGATCCAGAGCGGAATCCAAGGAGGAGCAGAGCAGAGCAGGATCTAGAGCTGGGGGGCCGAGCCGAGCAGATCCAGAGCAGAATCCAAGAAGGAACTGAGCAGAGCGGGATCCAGGACTGGGGAGCAGGACTGATGAATGAATTTCTGAATGCTGCTAGAATTGTCTTGTTAATGGAAGTGGAAAATTTTGTCTGAGATGTTGTTCCATGGTCTCAGATAAAGGTTCTACTGGGTTCAGATCAGGTAACTGAGAAGGCCATGGAAAATGAATAACACCATTATCATGCGCACCAAACCTTTTGGTGGCCACACATGCTCTGTGGATAGGGCCTTGTCATCCTGGAAGACACCCCTCCCAGCCTGTTGCACACATGGGATGAAGGTGACCGCTGAGAAACAATAAGCAGTGATTATCATTGAGCTTTCCTTCTAAGAGAATAAGTACACCCAAACCATACCAATAAAAAGCACACCACACCATTGTGGAACCAGCAGAACCTTACACTGTTGGAACCAGGCACTCAGGCCTGTAGGCCAGGTGTAATGAGTTTGTGTACTGAAACCCAACAAAGGTATCGTGCTGTAGGGTTCTTGACAAACTGCTCTTGATTAAACTGACTGGCTCATGCAATACACAGAAATTTGCTTTCCAGTCAAGTGACTTAAAATCGCCAGCTTGTTTAGCCTTACACCTCAAACTAATGCATGGACATCATGATCCAGAAATATGCGTGTCTGTCCATGTCTTTCCCTGCCAACATTATCTTAGACACTCTTCCTCTTGAAACATTAGCTGAGCTGTCTTAATCACTGAAGCTCCTTCCAAAAATGCCACAACAATCATTCTTTCAAACTCACAAAGGTTTAATCTACTAGTCACACTGGCCATAATTATAGGCAACAGGGCCTGGTCAGCTTTATTGTACACAGCCCTGGGCATTCTGGTATGTTAATTTAATTGTTTAATTAACTTAGGAACAACACCTGTGAAGAAGCACATTCATTATTACAAATCATTATCCCTATATTTAAAACAATTTAGTAATACCTCCAAATTATGGTGATTGAGTTGTGGGATTTAACGCAACTTAATTAAGGGAATATGGTTGCTCCAGAGTGGGGACTGGATTTACGTAATTCTTGCAGGGGGAATACTGAATTGGGGTTGTGTTTTCCAGAATCAAAGTATAGGAATTAACCCCCCTATATTTATACATGGGTATGTACAGATGTTTATGTATATAAACATGTATGAATATATAAGTGCAAGTATATATGAAAACAAGCGCAAATCCCCAATAGCTGCGACCGCACACACGCATGCATTCATGTGTGCATGCACCCACGCACACACCCTCACACAAACAGGTGACCTCTTCTTTGGCTCATGACCAACCTTTCCACAAAATCTTGTGCAAATCTGTGAATCCATTCGGGAGTTATGCGCCTTTTTGTGATAGGCCACGCCCATCGCCGTGCCCCCTCTCGATCAATAGGCCTGAAAGTTACTCAGCTCTACCTTCAGTCATGACCAACCTCCATGCCAAATTTCAGCCTCCTGGGGCGAAAACTGTGGCCACTACGGGGTGGACCAACCAACCGACTGACTGACCTACAGACAGAGCTATAGAGCTGCGGTCACAGCTAAAAATTATGTATGAATGTACATGTACAGTGAGCACCACAATTCATTGGACAGTGAAACATTTTTTGTTATTTTGGTTCTGTACACTAGCACTTTGAGTTTGAAAGGATACAATGACAATGAGGTTGAAGTGCAGACTGTCAGCTTTAATTTGAGGGTATTTTCATCCATATCGGATGAACCGTTTAGAAATGACAACACCTTTTGTACATGGTCCCCCCATTTTAAGGTACTACAAGTATTTGTTGAATTGGCTTCAGAGATGTGTTTCATTAGGCAGGTGTATTCATTTGTGTCGTTAGTGAATGCAGAAGAGAGCTGTTGATGTCTAGTCTTGATTCTAGACTTTTCAATTGTCTTTGGAGATTGTTGTTGGGGTGTGACAACATGAGGAATAGAGCAGTGTCGATGCAAATTAAGCTGGCCGTCATAAGGCTCAGAAATGAAAATCAATCAATCAGGAACATTGCAAAAACCCTGGGCATGCCCAAGTCAACAGCTTGGTTCATCATTAACAAGAAAAAAACAACTGGTGAACTCAATTACGTCAAAAGACCCGGTAGACCGAGGAAGACCACTGTAGTGGATGACCGGAGAATACTCTCTATGGTGAAGAAAACCCCCCTGACAACAGTCCAACAGATCAAAAACACTCTCCTGGATGCAGGTGTAGATGTGTCAAAGTCTACCATACGAAGAAGACTACACCAGCAGGACTACAGAGGGTACACTACAAGATGCAAACCACTGATAAGCCTGAAGAACAGAAAGGCGAGATTACAGTTTGTTAAGAAGCACCTAAAAGAGCCCCATGAGTTTTGGAACAAAGTCTTGTGGACAGATGAGACAAAGATTAACATGTACCAGAGTGATGGAAAGAGGAAAGTGTGGAGAAAAAAGGAAATGCCCATGATCCAAAGCAAACATGGTGGAGGGGGTGTTGTGGCTTGGGCCTGTATGGCTACCAGTGGAATGGGCTCACTTGTCTTCATCGATGATGTGACTGCAGACAGAAGTAGAACAATGAATTCTGAAGTCTACAGAAATATTTTGTCTGCTCAGATAAAACCAAATGCCTCCAAACTTATTGGACGGCACTTCATCATGCAACAAGACAATGACCCGAAACATACTACGAGAGCAATGAAGGGGTTTTTGATGGCCAAGAAGTGGAAAATCCTTGACTGGCCGAGTCAATCACTGGATCTGAATCCAACTGAACATGCATTTTACATGCTGAAGAGGAGTCTGAAGGCAAAAAGCCCCCGAAACAAGCAGGAACTGAAGATGGCTGCAGTACAGGCCTGGCAGAGCATCACCAGGGAAGATACTCAGCGTCTGGTGATGTCTATGCGTCGCAGACTTCAAGCAGTCATTGGATGCAAAAGATATGCGACCAAATATTAAAAATTATTACTTTATTCTACATTATGTTAAACTGTCCAATATTTTTTGATGCCCAAAAATGGGGGGGAGTATGTACAAAAGGTTCTATAATTTCTAAATGGTTCATCCGATATGGATGAAAATACCCTCAAATTAAAGCTGACAGTCTGCACTTCAACCTCATTGTCATTGTATCCTTTCAAACTCAAAGTGCTAGAGTACAGAACCAAAATAACAAAAAATGTGTCACTGTCCAATGAATTATGGTGCTCACTGTATGTACATAGGGAAAGCCATTAAATCCAAAATTTGTGTTTAATTTCTCCAAGGAAACTAGTATCACACGATGTGATTATAAAAAAATTCCATTCACTCTCCATTCTTTAAACTTTTCAGATGTGGTGTCACTGCTTGGGAAGTCTGCAGACCTATGAAAATCATTGTCCTCAATGTATAGGAAGCCTTTTTCAAGCATATGAAATAGCTTCAGTCTTTTATCTCTCTAGCTGGGAGTTTAAAGCACTGTCTAAATGGATAGAGTTCTAAAGCCCTCCATCTGTTATCACAGGTTGGATGGTGGGGTGCTCTCTCTCTCTGACAGTAAGCATGCTTGCTGTCTCAGGCAAATCAGTGCTGCACAAAAACGAATGGGCGCATCTATCTGTCTCTGACAAAAACACACAATTGTGCACCAGAGTGTACGCACATTCGCACACACACACACACACACAAAGAATGATGTGCAGTGGTTAAAAATGAGCTGTTAGGGCCTAAGCTCCCCTGTAGATGTAACAGGTCAAGGCTTCTTACCTATAATTACAACTGATAACACCGGTGGGTAATGAAACCATGCATCAAGGTACAATGTTTCTCTAAAGCACACACGTATTTATGTATAGTCAAAATCAATTAAACCATATTTGTTCGGTCCACAAAGGTCAAAATAATGTAGATGATTGAATCATCTGTGCGTTCTGTGTGTTACCTGCTTCGCTCTGTATTGAGGTGCCGTGCAGTCCGTGGGACTGAATAACTACGCTCCAGCTCACGTGATTGCCGCAGCAGACACAACAAGGCTTTCAGCTTGTACGGGCTCGCACGAGCGACACGGTCCGCGGAGTGGATTGGTATGCAGTGTACAACGGCATAAAAAATAAACAACGCAGTCTTTGTTTTGTTATGTGAAGGCTAAAGGTGCAATCTAAAATGGATTACTACGCCTTAATCACTCAGTTTTTATGTACCCCGAAAATAACTCAGGAATTATAACCGCCTGTGCCATCAACGGCAGCAATTTAAGACCGTTAACATTAATCTTAGACTTATATTTAATAATACTCAAAAAAAAAAAAAAAAAAAACAGATAGCGTACAAATGCAAACACATTCAGTTGAACACATAGAGTGCGGGTAACTTCCACTTTTAAAATAAGCAAGACTTACCATGGTTGAGAGTGAGCGGTCGGTGTCGGTCATGAAAAGTCTGCCAAAACAAATTGTATCCAGACGCAAGCTCAGGCAACTGCTCTCGTCCAGTTTAAATAATAAACTGTCGGTAGCGTTGGATAGCCTTTGGCTACAGATTTGTGGACATCACTGCTGCCACCGACAGTCAAACCACAGTGTTCACAAAAGCGAGTTTTGACACTGACGGCGCTGCCCTCTGTCTTCTCCGTCAGCAGCAACCCTGTGCCCTGGAATGCGCAACAGCTGGAAATGGGACGAAGGAAGTTTCTGCCTTTTGCTTACAGAAGGTGGAACGGAACGTCAAATTGGCTACGCCGATAGACACTCGAGAATTAACGATAGTAATAAGCAGGTGCACATGTAAACTGACTGTTGAATACCCATAAACACTGTTCATAACTGGAAAATGTAAAAACGATTGAACGGAAGATGCCCACGCGTTATAATTCCAAGCGCCAATGAGATATGAAGCTGAAACTCCATGTCAAAGTGAAGCGGTGTGTGTAACTGCAGTTCACTGTCTAATTTCACGCTAGCGCTGTAATTCCAGGCTGTGCTGAAGTGCTAAACCACAACAAAGGCTGTGTTTATGTAGCCCAATATAGGCTTTCTGCTGTGTATTCCACACACATTATTTGTAGTTGTATATAGTTAAATAAATACATATAGTTGAACAAATAAAAGGTCCATAATTTAAACACTAAAGGCTACAAATGACACACCTTTCGTTTCACATTACACGTTAATTTGTTTACAATAATCAAACCGTAAATAAACCCATATTATATGCTACATATGTAAGAAGCAGAGACGGAGACTGGCTTGGCTGTTTTCGAATCGCTCCCGGGCAGCTTCGCTTTATTTGTGACATCTCTTCAAAACGGTAATTCGTAGACTGACCATCATAGCTGAGCGAAGCCTGCATTTGTCAAACCCCGTTCGCCGTGATTGGCTGCCCCGGCGCAACGGGGACTAACCAATCACACAGCCTTAACGTCACATCACACAAAGGTTGGATAATTTACATACAGCGGGAAACAGCAGCACGAGACACGCAAAACAGAGACAGGCAGGGAATACAACGACAATATTGGCTAGTTGACTAATGACAGAAACATGACGGTGCAAATCATAAACCGGAGGGGCTGCTAGCGCTACGTAAGCGATTCCTAGCAGGCTACACACATTTAAAATAACGAGTATTTACACGATCGCGGAGCGGGACAAGTTAACCGCTAACAAGCTAACAATTATTTAGTTACACACAGGCAAGATCGCCACACAGCCCCCACCTAAAGGGTCGCTAGTCCCCAACGACCCACAATTTCTACGCGATTTACCTCGTAGTCGATTAAATAATTTGGTAGCCGTCGCTTCCGAGTAGGTCGGCTCGTGGTGGGCTGTGGCGTTTCCTCTGCTGCTGGTGGTGTAGAGGGGACAGGGCTGCTACCTTGTCCGCCAGCTGCGTCTTCGATGGCGAGTGGTTGGTAAGGTGCGAGTCGGTCTTGGTGGAGCACCACCAGGCGCCCTCAATTTGGCATGCGCAGGCGATACGTCACCTCACTCAGCCGCTCCAATATCTCGCCAGGCCCACGCCAATGTGACTGCAGCTTAGGAGACAGGCCCTTCTTGCGCACTGGGCAGTGGACCCACACTTTATCACCTGGCTTGAAGGCCTGCCCCTTGCAGCGCTGGTCGTAGGCGCGCTTCTGCCGCAGTCCCGCAGTGTCCTGGGCCTGGCGAGAGAAGTCGTGTGCCACTCGCAGTCGTTCCAGCAGCTGGCGGAAGTAGCAGGCCTCTGTACGGGCTGGTTCCCTGCTTTCGGGCGGGGCCCCGAACACCAAATCCACAGGCGTCCGGAGCTCCCGTCCGAACATCAGGGCGGCGGGCGTGCAGAGGCTGGACTCCTGCACGGCAGTTCGGTAGGACCACAGGACCAGGGGCAGGTGGTGGTCCCAGTCTCGTTGGTGCTGGCTGGCGAGGATGGCGAGTTGTGCAGTCAGGGTCTTGTTGAACCGTTCAACCAGTCCGTCGCTCTGGGGATGGAGTGGAGTTGTGCGGGTCTTCGCTACTCCGAGCCGACTGCAGACCTCAGCCAGCACCCGCGATTCAAAATTTCGCCCCTGGTCGCTGTGGAGTTGGGCGGGGACCCCGAAACGGGCAAACATCTCCTCGACCAGCTTCCCCGCTGTTGGCCCTCCGGGTGCTTGAAGTTTAGGAGCCAGGTGAGCGAAGCGTGGTCAGTGCGGAGGCGGAAGTGGCTACCTTGGAGATAGGGTCGGAAGTGCCTCAGTGCCTTGACTACGGCCAGCAGCTCTCGACGGGTCACGCAGTAGTTCCGCTCTGCCCGGCTCAGGGCACCGCTGTAGTAGGCGACAGCTCTCTCTCCGTCGCTGTCCTCCTGAGAGAGGACGGCTCCCACCACCACGTTACTGGCACCGGTGTCGACGATGAATGGGCGGTGCACATCGGGATACGCCAGTATGGGGGCCTCCGTGAGAGCCGTTCTGAGCCGGGCAAAGGCTTCTGCGCATTCAGTGGTCCAGATGAACGGCTGGTACTTGTCGGTGAGGCGATGGAGGGGACTAGCAATGGAGGCAAAACCCCGCACGAACCGCCGATAGTAGCTCGCCGACCCCAGGAAGCTGCGCAGCTCGTCTACATTTGCTGGGGTCGGCCAATCCCGCACAGCAGTCACCTTAGCTGGGTCGGTGGCTACCCCTCGCTCACTCACAACGTGCCCCAGGAAGGCCGTCTCCCTCCGTAGCAGCTGGCACTTCCGGGGATTCAACCGTAGCCCAGCCCCGCGAATCGCCGCAAGCACGTTGTGGAGGTTAGCGAGGGCGTGCTCGAAGCTACTGGCATGTACTAGGAGGTCGTCCAGGTACACTACGCAGCAGCTTCGGGGGACGGCTGACAGCACCCTTTCCATCAGCCGCTTGAACGTGGCAGGGGCATTGCACAGTCCGAACGGCATCACGCGGAACTGCCACAACCCTTGCTCGATGGTGAAAGCGGTCTTAGCTTTCGCATCCTCGGCCATTTTGACCTGCCAGTAGCCACTCCGGAGGTCCAGCGAGCAGAACCAACTGGACCCCGCGATGTGGTCTAGCGCCTCGTCGATGCGGGGGAGAGGGTAGGCATCTTTGTGCGTTACGGCATTGAGGCGCCGATAGTCCACGCAAAAACGCCACTCTCCGTTCTTCTTCCGCACTAGGACAGCAGGGGCCGCCCACGGGCTGTTGGAGGGCTCAATGACGCCTGCAGCGGCCATCTCTCTAACCTTCTCCTCTGTCCCCAGCCGCTTTGCGAGTGACAACCGGTGAGGGCGCAGACGAACCGGTGCAGCGTCACCAGTGTCAATGGTGTGCTGCACTAGCTCGGTCTGCGTGCATTCCTCATCGCGGGCAGCAAAGAGGTCTGCATTGTCCTCCAGCAAGCGTTCAAGCTGTTGGCATTGGTGAGGATTGAGGCCGCTGCAGCTGCGTCGCCACAGCTCGCGGACAGCACCCACCGTCTCGACAGAGGGGGGGGCAGGTTGTGACAGTGGGGCAGGCGAGCCACGCTCTGTGTTGGTTAGCTGGGGCGGCGGCTGGTGAGGGTGGGCTGAGGCTGCTCGGTGACGGGTCCTCCTGGACCTGCGTTTCCTCTTGGGGGTGGCGTGGAGGGCGAGGGTGGTGGCACCGATGGAGAGCCTGGCGTTGGCGATGTCCACCGTGGCACCCCAGTGGACCAGCAGATCCAGGCCGATTATGCGCTGATGTCGGCCAGCCAGAACTCGTGCGTCACCGCCTCTCGATTTCCGACCTCCACGCTCACCATCTTCTTGCCCCGCATGCCGAGCCTCTGTCCCGTCACTGAAAGCAGCTGAGTGGTTGTTGGGGAGAGGGCAGTGTTGGGGAGCGTTCCTGGTCGCACCAGGGAGATGGTGGCCCCCGTGTCGACCAGTGCCCAGCAGGATTGCCCATCCAGCCTACAATGCAGGTATAGCCCGCCCGCCTCCCCCAGTCAGCCCACTCGCTGTTGGATGGTTTGCTCTTCTGCCCTCAAAAGGGCAGGCTGCTCTCCTGCCCTGAAAAGGGCGGGCTGGAATTTGCTTTCGGCTCTAGTAATGGAAGGACTTTGCTCGGTTCCTGCCTTCACAAAGGCAGATGGAATATTTGCTTTCGCGAGTGGGGCCGAACTGGTTTCAGGCGCAGCAGGCTGCTCCTGATTGAGGATGGGTTCTTGGGACAGCGGTTTCCTGGCTCATCGCAGCGATAGCGATAGAGACCCTCTCCGTGGGTCTCTAAAACGCGTTTTGAAGCTCAATAGGCCTATTTCACATTTCCGGGTATGTCCGGGTATGTAGGGGTCTCTCATTTCCGGTTATCTTAACAGCCACCAAAACAATGGCAGCGACGAAGAGCTTTTTTGTTTTGTAGCGTTCCCCTGTGTATCAATTCGAAAAATAATTTATTTGCCCTTTCACAGCTTTCCCACAGATGTACTCCAAAATAAGAAAAAAACTTGCTAGGTAGCATGACTGTCATAATGTTGCAAACTAACATAAACTAACCCATTACGATAGCTAGCTAGTTAGCTACTGCTTTGTGAATAAGATTACACTCGATATTAAACTTTTCTCCTCACATACATTTGGGTCTAAATGTCTCCCCTACCAACTCCGTTGTTTTTTATTTTTTTATTTTATTTTTTATCATTCATTGAGAACTAACGCAGTTTCAGTCATGTGGTACTTGTTACTCAAGAATGTCATAAAATCAGTTAGCTAGCTATATTTTATGTTATGATTAGCAAATTACGTTTTAGCCAGCTAGCTTGTTAGCAAGCACATATGTGGATGTTCAATGTTGAAACTGCAGATGCACGTTTATTTTAGTTGTTAATTGCAATTACAAAGTGTATTGACGGACGTCGCGACAAGCCTACTTAAGATATATCAGCTGATTTAAAAATGTGTGGGTAGTTTTTATCAGCGATGAAAACAAACAGCTCGGTAGTGAACTGAACACCGGCATTACACGGGCGATTTGACAAGCAATATAAATCTTTATTGGAACAAGTACAGCACAAACAACATGTCACAAAATAGTAACGGTAGTACAAAACTTAGTTCAGAGATATTTCACTTCGGTATAACATAAGTAATTTTGTGGAGCCTAAGACATTGTACTTACACAGTTTTGCCTCCCCTGCTGACCGTCAACGTTAACAGAATCGCTTTTCCTAACAGCTGTCAGGCTCCCTGAATTCATTCATTTTCGGGACAACCGAGAGGAACAGAGACGCTGTTAACGGAAAGCAGATGTTGCTTCACGCTACGAAAACACAATGGAGTCACCTCCAGAAAATAATTTATGTTATGTCGAAGTGAAATATCTCTTTAATCGGCTAATTTTCTGTGGTCAGCAAGCTAGCTATTTAGCTTTCTGGCGAACCAGAGCTAACGTTATACTTACCTTCATGACCGAATATAAAATATAAAAGAATTTATAGCCCTTGTTAATTGGCAATGCTTCGACAATGCGGATAACATCGGACATAGTGAACTTTGGCAGAGCTATTAGGGACTGTGAGAACACGTCGCTGTTTAGGCTCAATTTTTCACTGTCAGAAATGGACTTGCGTCCGTAGCAACGCTAACCGGAAACAAAGTATCCCTACATCCGGTTTTGGTCGCCATCTTTTGAAATAGGCCTATGGCGGGCGCGGCCATGTTGTCGATTTGGAGCCAAAACCATAGAGTTAAGCGGTTCTGTGATTTTTACAATGTGATTGACAGTCCGGTGCGGAAAAACCCATCAACCTGAACGAACGATTGCAGAACGAACTTGAGGCTAGCTGACTGTCTGCCGTTATGTTTTAAAATATATTATCAAATGTTTACGGAGTTTAATTTCCATCCGTGACTGTACTGTGTCATGTAATCACGTTATACGTATGACATTAATAATACAATTATGTTCAGTTATCTTCAATTCATGTTTCTCAGCAAAACGAATATGCTTAGCTAGCATATCAGCTTGCCAGTGAGCTAGGTAGGCTGTCCGTGGTTAGCTCACGCATTAGCAATATGAACCACAGGGGAAGAGCATCGACTACACTGATGGTCAATCAATCAGAGATGTGTAGGCTACTGGTGATTTGACTAGGCTAATTTTCATATAACTGTCTGGTAGACCTGCTGTTAACCGAGCAAGTTATCGTCGTAGGTTTTCGCCACAGTCAGTTAATGAGCCAGTAACTGCTACTACTCCATCGCCGTTTGTGGTGTTCACTTGCTGGGTGACGCTAGCTGACCGATCGTTCGCAAGTCACTTTTTACCGAATAAAAATGAACACTGTCAGCGGTGATTAACAAATCTACCAAGTATTTTAATAACTGATCTGCAGGCGTGTAAATATGACAACGCACTTTGTACAGCAAGTTTTCCACCTGGTGCATGAAGACAAAAATAATGTACATTGAATTTCTAATTATTATTAGGCTATTATTTTTTTTGTTTCTTGTAGATCATCAAAACCAATGGAGAAAAGCCAATATACGCAAGGAGCCCCCAGGACTGATTCTGAGAACAACTGTCTTAAATGCTCTTGTCGGTCTCTTAAATGCTAAGAATATGTTCCTTTCTAAATGCCAGTCTTACAAAGATGGTTAATTTTGTTAAATTCTGTGTGTGTGCTTTTATCGTGTGTTGTAGCCTGTTATCCACCAAATAAACCTTGAGACTCTTAATTCGCCTCATGAAACTGAAAATTTAGCCGTGTTTATCCCAAAGTCAGGATTATAGTAGCTTTGTCACATGCGTGAAGCATGGCCCAGGTAGACATTTACGGAATGTACACGACTGACAAGCCGTCAAACACATTTGACAGATTGAATATTTGCCGGTTAGGGTTAGCTAGCTAGTCAAATGGCTTGGTAGCTGAAGTTGCAAACTGTTTTAGCATTGGCTACTGGACTACCAAATATAGCAAGCTGATTACGCTTTCTGCCAACTAATTATTTGGTTAAGTAGGCTAAAGGAAATAGTAAAAATGACTCGGCTACCGAAAATCTTCAGAGGAGGATTATTTTATGGTCGTCTAGTGCAGGTGTAAATAGCACACGCCATAATGAAATCACTACGAAATGGGATGCCTGCATTTTCTGACTTCGCACAGGTGGACCTTGGTCGGAGCCGCAATGTCAAGGCCAAGAGGCACACCGCCCCACCCCAGTGACCATAGACTGTAGCCCCTACTGCAGTTTAGTGCTCCGCAGTAATCAGGAAGTGAGGCAAACTGTACCTCATTGGTCCACAACAAATATTATAACAGTGCCAAAATGACACAATAAATCATGAAATCAACCCATGACAGTCATAAGACGAATAAAATACACATATTGTGACTATTTGTTCTCATGAGGAAAAATTATTGACTGTATTTTGACTGCATTTGTACCGTAGACTTACATGGAAACCGGATATGAAAACACCTATACTGGAGCCAACCGTAGTGGCGCTAGTGAGCAACCAGGAACAATAAGACCAGGACATGAGCTTCAAAAACGAAGTCTGGTTTTGGCCGCTTGGTATCAACGTTAGGTTTACATGAACTGAATTACTTACATGGTGGAAAATAATTCATTGTCATAAGGAATTGCCACAGTTAATTTTAACCTGGCAAGCTGGCTAGAAAGTAATAAATGCATTGCTAGTTAACTTGAGTAGGACTGTAAGCATCAAATAACCTTGATTGTAAGACTAGCTTTGCTTGTTAGCTACCTACCAATGTTTTCTTGCAAGTCGTGTTTTGATTTTGAACGAATTAAACTGTAATTTAAGCCGCAAGCGGCGTTGGGAGGGGTCCAAGCATTGGCACCATCGCGCCCCCTATGGAGCGATTTTAAAATGGCTTTTTCCTCATGATCATATACCTTCACCAAACATATCTACTGAATATCATGATGATTGTATAAAATGTTGATGACTTATGGCCAATTTTGTGCGAAGAGACGCTGTCGGATGACTTACTTGCGTCGCCATGCATGTGTCCTGGCCGCTTCCGGTAAAGGCCTTTACTATGTCGTAACACTTAGATGGCATGTCGTAACACTTAGATGGCATGTCGTAACACTTAGATGGCCCGGCGTGTATGCACAGCTGCAGTGTTTCTGCGCCGCAACTAAAAAAGGCGTCACACTAGTGTTGTCACGATACCAAAATTTTGACTTTGATACTGATACCAGGTTTAGTATTACGATACTCAATACTGAAATGATACTTGAAACTTAAACGATGCTAATTCGATACTCGGTACCTAACGATACTGAAATTACCTTAATAGATCAGAAACATAATGTCCACACGGGTTGACCTCATTTTCGAATTCATGGTTTATTAACAACCTGGTTCATTAACAACCTTTAAGTTGAAGCCTCTTCAACATATTAACACTGAACAATAGAAAAATATGTTAAATATATTTCAAAAATTAAACAGTTGTAAACTAAATAATCTTTAAAACAGGTCTTTCACCTTTAAATAGATTTAAAAACAGCATATTTTAATAACAATACAGCATCTATCTATAATAAAATATTTCCAAATTCCAAATCCAATATTGCTACTGAAGTGAACTGAGTCAAAGCTTGCGCTGTATCAAGGAGCTGAGTGCACAAGTCACCTCACTTGACAACCTTAGTTGCTAAGAAAAACACCTTTTTGCTCATGACAGCGCCACCTTTTTGCCAATTGGCTTCATATTTCCTCCCTGTCCATACAGAGTGCCCACATACATGTGTGGCGAGTTTCGAAAACATCGGCATAACGGTTATGCCAAAACAGAAAATGAGCTCTCTAGCGCTACCACTTTGCTTGATTGAGCCGAAAATGGAAGGTTAGCCTCCACTTATGTCTGCTGATGGGCCTACCAAATTTCATGGTGTTAGGAGAAACCGTTCAGAACTTACACACCTGCATGTTACAAGCCACGCCCATTTCAATATTCATTGGCTCATTTTGACCATATAAATAGCTTTATCAAAATTCTGTGAATAACTTTTGGTCAGCACTATCAGTAGATCATATGTACCGAATTTGGTGGTGATCGGATCAACGCCGTAGGACTAGTTCACAAAAGTAGGTTAATTCAAATTCAAAATGGCGGAAAATCTATTATGACACGTTAGGCAATGGAATGGTGCATTGGAATCGGCATGACCCAAGGATTCTGAGGAAACAATCACCACAACTCTAGGACAAACGGTTCAAAAGTTATAAGCAAAAATGTACCTTGAAGTTTGGCCTGTTGATTGCGCTACAGAGTTGGATGGACTGACCCGAAATTCGATGCCTGGATTCATTGGACTGTCCTTTATCAATGTGCCAAATTTCATAAAAAACCACCAATGGGGTCTATGGGCTGCCATAGACTCGCATTGCAGAAATAAATATAGCTGCGAGCAGCAATGAAGGGGCCAAGCACGAATCGGGCACCAGGCCGACAAGAAACCGGAAGATCCCCTGAAGACGACACCAGTCCATCACAGGGAGAACGGCACAACCATTCTGCAAGTTTTGTAAAGTTCTGCAAGTTTTGTAAAAACAGACCAGTCGGTTATACGGGCCGCCGTAGACTTCCATGGCAGAAAGCAATTGAAGCATTTGTCAAAAAGTTTAATTTGTGGAAGATCACAGCTCTAGGACACAAAATGTCTAATTAGCAGAAGATCTAATGGGTCCTAATTGGACGATGGGTCCTTGACGAGTTGCACATATGTGCAAAATTTCATGACTGTAGCTCAAATGGGGCCGGAGATACGCTTGATCAAGTTTATCTAAGAAAAACACCTTTTTGCTCATGACAGCGCCACCTTTTGGCCAATCGGCTTCATATTTGCTCCCTGTCCATTTGGAGTGCCCCAATACATGTGTGCCGAGTTTAGAAAACATCGGCTTAGCGGTTATGCCTAAACAGAAAATGAGCTCTCTAGCGCCACCACTTTGCTTGATCGGGCCGAAAATGGAGGGTTAGCCTCCACTCATGGCTGCCGATGTGCCTACCAAGTTTCATGGTGTTCGGAGAAACCGTCCAGAATTTACACACCTTCATGTTACAATCCACGCCATCCTCAATTTTCATTGGCTCTTTGTGGCCATATAAATAGCTTTATCAAAATTCTGTGAATTACTTTTGGTCAGCACCATCTGTAGATCATACGTGTCGAATTTGGTGGTGATCGGATCAACGCCCTAAGACTAGTTCGCAAAAGTAGGTTTTTCAAATAATTCAAAATGGCGGAAAATCTATTATGACGCATTTTAACGGCAATGGGTGCATTAGCATCGGCATGACCCAAGGATTCAGGGGAACAATCCCCACAACTCTAGGCCAAACGGTTCAAAAGTTATAAGCAAAAATGTACCTTGAAGTTTGGCCTGTTGGTGGCGCTACAGAGTTGGATGGATTGACCCCAAATTCGATGCCTGGATACATTGGACTGTCCTTTATCAATGTGCGAAATTTCATAAAAATCCACCAATGGGTTCTATGGGCTGCCATAGACTCGCATTGCAGAAATAATAATAATACTAACGATTACAATAGGTGCCCTGCACCTTCGGTGCTTGGCCCCTAATAATAATCCTAACAGATACAATAGGGTTCCACCAGCTTCGCTGCTTGGACCCCTAATAATCCTAACAAATACAATAGGGTTCCACCAGCTTCGCTGCTTGGACCCCTAATTAGACACGCCCGCGTCTGGACGACAAACGTGGCCTTGCAACCATAGAACCATACTGTCATAACATTTCAAAAAAGTTAATTGTGCAAGATACGTTTAGTGTTAAGATATTTACATAGAAAAATAGATAAAATAGATCACTAGCTAGCTTACTAGATAACAGAACTCTAGCTAGACAGATATATTACGAGATAACTAGCTAGCAAGTTAGCTGGATATACATATAGATCGATAGCTTAAGCTTGTATCATAAGCTTGCTCTCCCTAGCTTGTTTTGTCGTGTCTAGGAACCGACAGACTTCCACGCCAATCGCCAATCTGTAGAAAACAATTTCACGAGGGAAAAGACACAACAGCAGCAAGCTCTTCAGAAAGTTTTGACTTTATTGCACAGGTGCACAAAGCCGGATCAATTCAGGGGAATTGAACCTCGATTGTCAGTTTCACATACATTTTATACACAAATGTACCCCACAACTCCCCTTAACACATTTCTAAAAATACCAGCCATCTGGTCTTCTTGGCACCACAATGATTTTGATTTCCTGCTCTTGGGTCGGCCTGACCTTCTTGGCACCACAATGATTTTCTGTTCTTTAGATGATAACGTTATTGTGGAATGTTACCCCAACTTCAATGATTTTCTGTTCTTTATATGATAACATTATTGTGGAATGTTACCCCAGCTTTCCTTTAAACAAATGTTAGTCTTTATTCTGTAATGTTTCTTTAAGCATACAAGTTACAGGATTTATAGCCTCCTGTCATTTTCTACTGTATTCAGGTTACACAGGGGTCACTGTAAAGTATTAGTTTTCTAGCATGTCTATTTGGCACTAATTTTCTGCTGAGTAAGTATGGTTTTTTTTAAGCCTTCTGCGTTTGCCTTTTTTCTACAGTGGATACTGTGGTTTCTTGCGTTACCATAAGCTTTGCTGCAACTACTGATATAGAGTTATTGGATTACATATTGATTATATTAGTATATAGTTATACATGTGATATATTTTTATCATGCAGCATCGAGAGTTTGGAGGAAACAGTCTGATCAACATTGATGGGAATACCTTGACTTTAACATGTGACGTCATCACACTCATGGGGAGTCTCAAAATTCTCCTACAGTTTTCTTAAAGAAGCTTCAAAACTGCGTACAAATCTGATTTTACCAACAACATACAAATTATAAAAGTTGAGACTTTATGAGAATCAACTGAAACCCCGAAATGGTCAGAAATCGCATTTTGACATAGAACCTTGTTTATCTGAAAATGTCTCAAATGTATTAACTGAAAGAACTGGAGAGAAGTATCCCTAGAATAGCGGTTAGTGCAGTTGAACGCAGCACACAATATTTTTGGACCTTGGACCTTGGACGTATGTAGCTAGCCAATTGGAATAAAACGACACAGCATCACACCTGCTGCCGAAGCACTCTGCCTGGCTGCGAGGATGGGGAAATCCTTATGGTCATACGGTAGTAGGACAAGCCACATTGCACGCACTGAAATTAACCCAGATTTGGGAATTTTGGAGGAATTATTTTTAAAAATCAGACCCAGGGGAGACATTACAAGGGATGGGATTAACTAGTTAAACCATAATTTCTTGTGTAAAAAATTTATTGACTTTATATTTCATCAGAGAAAATTTGCCTCTTTTCAGGCTTTTCTCATTGACTTAACATTGGGTGGGCGGGGTTTCAAGTTCTTTTTGCAACCAGGCATTGCTGTTCACACAGTAGCCACTGGGGTAAAAGGCTTCACTCATAGAGGCGAGTTGTTGCCCCATCAACTTTTGCCGGAACGCAACCTGACGTCACGCTGCAACGGCCAATCACCTAAGTTGTTTAAATTACCATGTAGCATTCCACTGTTTACCGAGAAACTGTCAGATAAATTACTGACGCGATTCATTTCCTAAAATTTGATTTTATGACCGTCATGGTGATTTGATGGAACACAGAACACAGAATTTGTGTAACCTGCTAATATAAATATGGTCAATAAAGTTATTTATTTTATTTTTTATTTAACCTTTATTTACCCAGGGTAGGTTCGCTGAGCACAGATTCTCTTTTGCAGGACACTGCTTCACACTCATACACATTCACACCTGGGAGCTGCCCAGTACAACCACAATCCTCTATTGTTGGCAACTGAACAGATCCACTGGAGGTAGAGAACATCTTTAATGACCACAGTGAGTCAGGACCTCGGTTTAACATCTAATCCGAAAGACGGCATCTCCTACAGCACAGTGTCCCCATCACTGCACTGGGGCATTGGAGTTTATTTGACCAGAGGGAAGATTGCCCCCTGCTGGCCCACCAACACCACTTCCAGCAGCAACTCAGTATTCCCTGGTGGTCTCCCATACAAGTACTAACCAAGCCCACACTTGCTTAGCTTCAGCCAGTCAGCAGGAGCAGAGTGATAACTGCCAGATATGCAGTAGATACTACCAGGCGCGTAGCCAGAAATCTGATTGTGGATGGGCACAGACAAAAGACAGATGGGCACAGTCCGTATGTGTATAGCGATACAACAGCAGCAGAATAATCATATAACATAGGCTATACATAGAGCAGCTGGAATATCTGCATGCGCTCTGAACGTTCAGAGGCTGACGAAAATAATCCATAGTGGAATATATTTTGAAATATTGTGCCATATTGCACTAGTGTTATGCAGCAGACTTGCTTTCCAAAGCCATCAGAGAGAGAATAATCACAAACATTCAACGATTAGAGGGAAAAATAGTCTAACATAGTAACGTAAATAACGTTTTATTTATTTTTTAGTAGTAACGGTAATATTATTACTCAAATTAGATAGTAGTGCTGCTACCACAAAAAGTACAGTAAATATATTTTGTACAATATTTTGATCCATGACCCTACAGACACACAGCAGACACTGCAACAGCAGCATCAAATCCAATTGCAAAGCTTCAAACAAAAACTAAGCAAAATAAATATACAATGAAATAGACATTACTACAGTCTGCAATTGTAATTAGCCGACCTTTGATGATTAACCTACATCATGAGACGATGGGGCTTGCTGTTGAACACTGAAATAATGTCATTATAGTCCAGCAATTCAGTCAGTTCTCACTCAAAGGAGAGCAGGGACAAAGAGGTCAGTCTGTGTGTTGCCATTGATGCCCTGATGCCAGTTTTTATCTGATTGACAGTAGAAAACAGTCTTTCTACCGTACAACTTATTTAGGCTATAGGAGAATGGCAAATCTATTATTGGACAGGCTGCACCCTGATGCTCATAATGTTAGCCTAACGTTAACTAACTTAACGTTACAGTTTGTTTCCTGCTGCTTTGTTAATTTCATTTGAAACCCTCGTAAATGCATTTTCAAGAAAAATAACACAAACCATTAACGAACACATAGTAATCTATTTTTGTTGTTAACGTTATCTATAGAACATTGGCTATCACCCCCAAATGTATGCACACCTTTACCAGTAGCTTAACGTTAGCTATTTGAAATGTAACATGAATGATAAAAGCCTGGGAGCGTGTGCTATGCAATGGCCGTTCTGTAACCTATTCAGAATTCAATCAATCAATCAATCAATTTTTATTTGTATAGCGCTTTTAACAAAGGAGCTTTGTCACAAAGCAGCTTTACAGAGAACCAGCCCCCAAAGAGTAAGCTTAGGGCAACAGTGGCAAGGAAAAACTCCCTGACTGATAACAGGAAGAAACCTTGAGCAGAACCGGACTCAGAGGGGGAACCCATCTGCCGCGGGCAGGCACCGGTTTGTTATGGAAATGGCTTACATGAAAACAGATAAATTATAATACATAAACAGCCAATCCAGTATTAATTAAGTCCAAGCAAAGGTGACTCCGGTCACGTATAGAGATGGGCAGGAACACCAATGGGTGGCAGGGTCAGACAGGGGGACAGGCTTGGTGCTACACCTGAATCAACAGTGGCAGGAGGCAGGGGTGCCCAGCTGGTCTAGCTGGTCTAGGGCTGGAGCTCTGGGGCAGGGCGGGGTGCTCAGCAAACTTGGGCTAGAGCTCTGGGCAGGTGCCCAGAGCCGAGGAAGACCAAAAAAAACAAAAACATTGTTAGGGGGTTCAAATGGTAGATTGGCAAGCAGAGCAGAAGAGACAGAGGTGCCTGCGTGCGATAAGGAAAACCCTGGCAGAACAAGGCTATGGTAGCATAGCTAAGGGAAACAGAGGCAGGGGCCAACGCAGCCATGAGGGCAGGCTTGAGACAGTCATCACCAGACCATGACCGGTTCAGCTTAACACATCATTACCAATGATGATCCAGTGACAGCACTAACCGCTCAGTCCACCAGAGACTCTATAGCTATGCCCGCCACCCACTCCTGCCCCTCAAATATAGGAGAGGCTAAAAAGATACGTTTTGAGCCTAGCTTTAAATAAGGTGATAGTGTCTGCACCCCGAACATGGGCAGGCAACTTGTTCCACAGGAGGGGAGCACGATAGGAGAAGGCTCTACCACCTATGGTAGTTTTAGCTATTCTAGGAAGAACAAGGAGGCCTGCACCCTGCGAACAGAGCATTTGTGAGGGAATATAAGGAAGAAGTAAATCATTTAAGTACAAAGGGGCAAGCCCACGTAAGGCTTTAAATGTAAGATGTAGTATCTTATAGTATAGTCGGAATTTAACTGGCATCCAGTGAAGCGATGCTAACACTGGGCTGATGTGCTCGAATCTCCTTGTTCTAGTGAGAATACGAGCTGCTGCATTTTGAATTAGCTGGAGCATTTTCAGAGAGGAATTAGCACATCCCTCTAAAAGAGCATTGCAGTAATCTAATCTTGAAGTAACAAAGGCATGAACTAGCTTTTCTGCATCATGTAAGGACAGTATTTTCTGAATTTTAGAGATATTCCTCAAATGATAAAAAGCAACCCTAGAGATGTTTTTAATATGTATATCAAATGCAAGATCTGGACCAGAGGTGTGGGTGGGGTTGAGGACGAAGAAGGTGTGAGTGGCCACAAAATCCTACATACTATAATATACCTATAATAATTTTTAAAATTGGTACAAAAGTTTAGTTTGAATTTATTAATTTATTTTAGTAAAGTTACAGGTTTTAATTTCCACAATATTATATGCTCAAAAATAAAGCTCTTGAAAGTGTGTCACAGGTACATTAGCTTGTACAGACCTGTAATTTTCACTAAATAATACACAGTTATGGCTAACACAGACCATAGCAGGTAAAATAAAAAATATAAATCACAAAGGTGGTTCTTCTTGGTTTGTTCAAGTTCCACGATTTATGTGTAAGCTTCCAAATTTCTTACCACTTCATAATAGGAAGCTGGCAGCCCAGGAATGCTCTGCACATTCTGGGAAGAAATCAGAGGTGCAAGGTCAATTTACTCAGACAAATCCAGTTGATCTGCGCTGAAACACAGTGCAGGGAGGGGGCAATGGGGCAGAAAATGGCCTATATGACAAATTTTGTCCTCTGCTTGGAAAACTAACCCCTTGCCATGAGTAGCCCTATGTAGTTAGTGGCACACCTGGAGAGCGTTATGACTGAGGGTCGAGGAGGGAGGGGTGGTTAAAATGTATAGGTCTAGGAAGCTCTTAAAGTGTATGAGCTCTTACTTTATCACCATGAGATATTCTTTGGTATGGTATTGCCTCCAGTCACATGGGGAGCAAGAGGCTGTGGGGTAGCTCCACTCATCCAAGTCAGAGTGGATCAGAGCAGGCATTCCAGGGGACAGGTCTCTTTTGCTCACTGTCAATTAGTTAAAAACAATAGGCAACACACTAAATGGACTGCATTTATATAGCGCTTTTATCCAAAGCGCTTTACAATTGATGCCTCTCATTCACCCATTCACACACACACGCGCACACACCAACGGTGAAAGGCTGCCATGCAAGGTACCAATCAGCTTGTTGGGAGCAATTAGGGGTTAGGTGTCTTGCTCAGGGACACTTCGACAGGCCCAGGGCGGGGGATTGAACCGGCAACCCTCCTGACTGCCAGACAACCGCTCTTACCTCCTGAGCTATGTCGCCCCATATTCTTTTGGGTTTTGTTGGTGGCCATTTTACTACCTGGTCAAGTGCAGAGCTTCAAAGCAACACCCCCATGCTTCATCGTCATTACTATATGCTGATGAGACCAAGCTGTTTACTCTGTGCTGGTATGGTGTGGTTAGGGCCCAATGAGTGGGCAGCGCGGTATTCCTCTCTCTTCGTGTAGGGACAGCCTTCTATCAACCTGTTTGGTGATAGGTAATTTCCCTTTACGAGCCTGACCGATCAGCAGGGCAAACAGTGATATGAAGCACACACAATGTGCCCAAGGGAGCAACTGTAAGCGCCCCACTCTCCCTTAGAGGCTGAGGCAGACAGTGGATTGGCTGGGATCCATAAATACGAGGAAGGGAGGAATCCATGAGGAGGACAAAAAGAGAGACAGACATCTGCATGTGAAACTTCATGTCGCTCCAAGCCACACAAACTGAGTAGTAAAGGTGTAATTGCCGTGTAATTAGGCTGTCTTTATCTAAGTTACTGCCTCACCGCCTCCACACAGCAGTGTCAGTGTGCTGTTGCAGGACTTTCACAGAAGGGTCATGGCGGGACGGACCAAAACCAAGGGTGGTGAAACTAGGGCGGGGTATCTCGTGTGTAGGCGTGTGCAGGTTGGGAGTCAAATGGCCAGGAGGCCCAGGGGCTGCGCGCATAAACAAAGCTGTAACGTTTGGCCTGGCTGTGGTCTGGAACCAGTGCAAATTGTTTCCAGAGACTTCAGAGAAAGAAAGGGAAGGAGGGAGGCACACCTGCAAATCCCACAGGCGCCACCCACATTTCCTCTCCAAGTGCATGTTTGGCCTCGCCTATATCTGTGCTCAGAGACACCACGTAACACTACTCACCTCATCTGCCCCTCAGCCTATATGTGTGGTCTCAGATACAAATCGAAATTGAGCCCATGCTGCTGGACGGGAACCACTCAGATAAAGGCTGCAAACAGCAACATTCCACCTGAGATTCAAGCCAATATTCTTCAGGTTACCATCCTGTGATTTGATCCCTACAGTTTCTGCAGCCACCCCCACCCAAAAAACAATGTTCAAAGAAATCCTGCTGTGAGTGCGTGAGTGATTGGTCATGAACGTTCCCCCATAATGGGCTGGATGTGACACATTCAGGTGAGGTACAGGGAGCTACCTGGCTGTGAATCATGATGTGTGTTTTGGAGTCAAAGGCTGGGTCAAATCCCCCTCCACACGCACCATGCCCTCTCTCTGGCCTCTGGGGGGGAGGGCCAGAGAAATGACACAGTTTCCATTTAAGACATATTTGTAAAACAGCAGGGGGAAAAAATTAATAAAAGAAAAACAATTCTCTTATCCCACAGATCTTAAGCTGCATTGGCTGTTCGTACAGCTAGGAGAGCAGCTGGGAGAGCAGCTGTGCTCATAGCATCACCTTGAAGTCTCTTTCTCTTTCCATCCCCCACCCTGCACAATCTCTGTCTCCCTCTCCCTCCCTCCCACTCCTCACTGCTCTTAATCACTGCAGCTCCTCACTGCTCTTAATCACTGCAGCTACTCACTACCTTAATCACTGCAGCTCCTCACTGCCTTAATCACTGCAGGCCCTCACTGCTTTTAATCATTGTGTTCTATTTACTGATTTTTTTCCCCCGAGACTCTTTGCCTGGGTCAAATACAGTGCCCTCCAAAAGTATGTTCATCGTAGGGAACATGTCATTTTTGCTATACTCTTAAGGATTTTGGATTTGACATCAAAAGATGAATATGATACAAATGTACAGACAATCAGTATTTTAATTTGTATGGTATTTGCATGCATTCATGTTCACATGCATTCACCTGTTTACAGAATCAGATGTTTTTGTGTTGAGTCCCCCGATTTTTCACCTGTGGAAAAAGTACTTTAATGGATCACAGACAGGTGTTAACTGTTGCTGAGGTGTTTCCTTTTGCAGGGACTCTTGATTGAGCATTGAGTGTCTAGTCTTGGTTTTAGATTTTGTTTTCTTCTGTGGAGATTACATTTGGAGTCAGAATACATACACCATTATGTACACCAGAGAACTGATTATGGCTGAAAAACAACTAATCTTTCAGATCAGATAACAGAAGGATAGCACTGAAACTGTGTTTATTAAATACAGCTGTTTGGAAAATATTCTTTTTTTTTTTTCATTAAGTAAGCAAAAACAAACAAAACAAAAGGGCAAAGGAGGTAACAAAGTCATACAATAAAATGACCTAATCAAACCAGAACAAAACAGTAGGGAGAGTGCATGAGGACAACAAAATAAAAAAATTAAAAAAAAGAAAGAGGGAAGTGATAGATTAGAGAATGCTGGGAGGGGTCTGAATGAGTATATGTTTGTTGGGTGTAGGTGTGTGATGCCTGTGTGTGTGCAAGTGTATGTCAGATTCTAAATTTGGTAGGGATTGTGGTGTAGGTATAATGGTGGATATGTGTATGTGAGTGACGGTGAGCATGTTTATTGTGGATGGTGGACAGTCAAAAAGGGGTGATGAGTGAAGTCAGTGCGGGAATTAAGAATGTAGGGTATTAATGAATGGATTCCAGATTATGTCACAGTCAGCGGTTTGTTTTTTAATGGAGGCAGATCATTTTTCCATTGATATGTATTCGATTAGTAGATTTTTCCAAAGTGCAATATTGATTTTTTTCCTTGATTTCCAGTTCATGAGGATAGTTTTCTTGGCAATGATTAGGGCTATGGGGAGTATTCTACTGGATGTTGTTTAGGTTGTTGTTGGATATGTCTCCTAGTAAGCAGAGTGGAGGGGATAGTGGGATGTGGCAGCCTAAAAGAAGAGAGAGGTTGTCAGTGATGTCCCGCCAGAATTGTTTGATTGGTGTGCAGTCCCATGTGGCATGCATATAGCCGTCTGTGGTGTTCTGTGTGCAGTGCAGACAAATTTCAGAATCTATAAAGCCCATTTTAAACATCCTTTTCCCTGTGTAATGTACTCTATGAATAATCTTGTATTTTATGAGTTGTATGTTTGTGTTGGTGGATATAGAGAAGATGTTTTTACAGATTTGAGTCCAGAAGTCGGCACCTGGGATGATCTGTAGGTCTTGTTCCCATTTATTTGAAGGGATGGATATTGTTAAATCGGATGTGGAAATTGTCTTGTAGAATTTGGATAGTAGTTTTTTATTAGTAGTGAGGGGGTTGTTTTTTTGTCACAGAATAGTTTGCCATCAATGTATAACTTGTCGACTGAAATGACTGCTTTTTTTCCTTCTTGCATATTCTGTTTTCTGATTGGGAGTAGTATTTTGCGTCTGTCCATGATTTCTCGGGGGAATTGGTCATTAAGTCCATAGTCCATGCCTTTCAGTTGTCTGCCGTGACGTTGTACCAGTTGTTTTTGTTTGAAATGTTCAAATTTTGCTACTATGGGTCGTGGGCGTTTGTTTGCGGGGTTTTTTGCTCCTATGCGGTGTACTCGGTGGAATGTAGTGCCGCTTACTGTGTCCGGGGATATTTTGAGGTGAGTAATCATAAATTCCTGTATTAATTGTTCTGGATTGTCGTTATGCATTTGCTCTGGGATACCGGAAAAAACGAGGTTGTCTCTCATGCTGCGTGATTGTAGATCGAGTATGGTTTCTTTCATGTCCTTGTTTTCTTTAGTAAAAGAGGCGAACTGGGTTGTGAGGGAGGTGACGGAGTGTTGGAGGGATTTATTTTCTTCAGCCAGTGTAGTAATTTGTTCTTGGCTGAATTCCAGGCTGTAGCGTAGCTGCTGGAATTCCTTATGAAGCACTTCGATAAGCGCAATCCTTGCATCCAGTCCAGAGAGTTTATTGTCAATTGAAAGTCAAATGTCACTGATCTCGGTACAGCATGAATTGCTCGGAGAGCTATGAATGGAGTCGGATGGCCGGCATCTCTTGGACGTTAGTGTGGAGGCGGAATTGTCCTTCTCTCTGGCTTTTTTTGGTGTCGCTCATGGTGCAGAGTCGGTTGTAATATTGATCGATGTAGTCCTCAAGGTCTTCCAGATCGAACGGTTGAATTATTCCAAATATTAGGGTAATAAAAAAGGGTATATTTCATGGGAGAAATTAGTTGTTGTTTGCAATCTAGCAGCTGGGGGCTGCCATCATGAATCTCGCACCGGTCTCGTCAGATCTCGCGGTCACAGACGCATCCCCCCTCCGCAGCCGCCATGATCTGCTTCTTTTGTTCTTCGTGTGTCCTCGTTCTTCGTGTGTCCTCTCTGTGTTTCTATAATGGTGTGGGGGTGTTGGAGAACCAGAAGCGACTAATATAGGGGAACGAAAAGCTAACGCTACAGGAAGCGTTAACCACTAAGTCCCGAAGGACAAAGGAAAAGGAACACCCGAAAGTAAAACACAAAAAAAATAAGATCCTTGGGAGAGCAACTCCCGCACACAAAGGATCATAAACAACAAAAAAAACACGGAGTAAAAAGACACTCCGAAGGACCACCTTGTCCAGCCGTAAAACTGGCTCGCGAAACCAAAAACGACCCGTGAAAACCAGGGCGAAAAAGAAGGGGACCAGTGGTACAGAGGCGAAGCTCTGGTACCAAACCCAAAACTGGTCTTAAAAGAAAACAGACAACTGAGTAGCAAAAATTACTCAGCGAAAAGAAAAACCTGAGACGCAGCTCAGAAAAACACAAACAAAATACATTACCAGGGACAACGTCCCAGTACCCAACGGCTCACACGAGCTCAAAATAAAAGTACAAATACTCTTAAGGCGTCAGAATGCGCTCACTGCGCTAAGAGACTGAATCGCCTTAAAAGAGGACACAGAACCAACCACAAACACAATTCTATACACCGTCCACCGAGCACCTATACCTATACCGTACCGGCTTTGTGATAAAGGGGTTTTACACAGAAGCGCTGATAGCTGTTCTGTCAGTGCTTATAAAGGCACCTCCCCAGGTGAAAATAATTGGGAATCAGACACCTGGAACAAATTAAGAAATTCTCAAAGGCCGGGTGCCTTCTAGTGGCAGCACAAGGCCACTACACCCCAGAACCATGACAGTTTCTTTCTTGAAAATCTTCAACAAAAAAGAAACCACTAGTGGAATCAGAAACAAACACTCTACAGGTTGGCAAAGGAAGACAACAGAGGGCAAGGGTGAAAATATCCCAAGCCACTTTGACTTTGAGAGCAGAATTATAGAGGTTACACTGCAAGATGCAAACATCTCATTCGCAGAAAGAATCAAAACACAAACAGTACAGACATGAGCCATTAGAGTTCTGAAACAACGTATGGACAGATGACACCAAAATAAACCTTTACCAAAGCAATAAGACTACCAAAAGTGTGGAGAAAGACAGGAACCAAAGCACCCCCCTCATCTTTGAAATATGAGATAGTGTTATGACATGTATGGCTGCTTCTGGAACAGGCTCACTAATATTTAATACACTTTATTTATGATGCAACAGAGTATGGCAGCAGTAGGATAAATTCAGAAGTTTACTGACAGATTTTGTCCAGCTATGTACAAAGAAATTCTTCCAAACTCCAAATTGACTGGCACTTGATTCTGCAGCAAGACAATGACCCCTGAAAATGTTTGTGCAACCAAGGTATTTATCAAAGGGGAAAAGTAGAAAATTTTGGACTGGCCAGAACAGTCACCTGCCTTAAATCCAGTTGAGCGTGCATTTTACATGCTGAAGAGGAGAATGAAGACAGAAAACCCCTGAAACAAAGATCAATTGAAAGCAGGTGCAGAGGCCTGGAAAGGCATTTCCAAAGAAGATACCAAATGTATGGTGATATTAGCGGACCAAATGTTTGGTGATATTAGTGTGTCATAGATTTGGGGGCTATGCAACTGTAACAGGCGTGATCTTGCGTTGTGTTGTGTAAAAGCACCACAAACCAGGATTCCCAGTTGAGCTGATTTATTCTGATAATAGACAAACAGTGCGATCACTGGACTGTTCTTAACATGTATCTTCAGCAATGGTGATCGCTTGCATGGGCAAGTTAAACTCGGCAGTATAACCAACAATATCAATTACAGCATACATATGTACCTGATAATAGACAAACAGTGCGATCACTGGACTGTTCTCAACATGTATCTTCAGCAATGGTGATCTAAAAATGTAGAAACCCTCATGTTACCACACACACACGCGGCCTGGTAAGTGGCTAACTTAGCTAGCAACATAGCCTACATGCCGTTCGCTGCAGTTCGTAGAACAGATATAGTGGATATACAAATCTACAAATGCACAAAAGCCTTTGTCCATATCTAAACTCCTTTAGGTACATATGCATTGATATAACGATATAATTGTGAACAAATATGAACAATCTCTTAAAATAATTGGCACAATGTTAAAACGTGACCTACCGCTTGCATGGGCAAGTTAAACTGGGAAGAACGTAACGTGCGTCATTCCCTTAAAGGCAACTACACAAGTATTTTAAAGTGACAGAACACTAGACCCAAAATACACACATACACCTCTGGTACAATGGCAAGTGTAATCATTATTAACCATGTTACACAACCAAACATTAGACTTTATTGTTTTGATTTACTTTGTAGTTCATTTGCTAACATTGCACAGCTGTTTCTGTAAATGGTAAAACATGGTTAAACATATATGCATGTAAAAAATAGTAAAACATATACAGTATGCATGTAAATGCCATGAAATGAAAGCTGTTCATCTTTACTTTAACTGTCCTTTGTCTCATATTTATCTATTGATCACTAATCCAAATGCCTTGAGTATATAGAAAAAATGAAAAAATCTGCTATACAGTGGAGGGCATGGTATGCCCTGGACATTACTGAGTATTACAAACTACTCAGTTTATATTAGCTTTGTTTCAGCTACAAACATGTCAGACATGTAATTCACCATTTGATTGTTCTCACCAATAGGAAGCTCCAAAGTACTTGGCCAGCATAGCCTGGAGATAAGACAGAGCAGGTGTGATTTATACAGTATATTAAAAAATCCACCATAATGAAGGCAAGGGGGCATCATGTTTATATGTGAAAAAATGAAATGAAACAAGATTTTCATGCAGTGGATTATTGATTTTTATTTAATTATTTTTCATCATTACCTTATTACATTTAAAGAATGCATACAGACAAAAAGATATAATCAAATACAGATGATAGCCAATAGTAACAGAAAACAAGAACCAAATGTACGCTGGTTTAATCAATTATTATTGCATACATCTCTCAGAAGTGTCATTCCTCTTTTACTGGAAGTTTAATGGGTGAATTTGACCCAAATCAAACATGAGAGTTAATCACTGCAGCTCCTCACTGATCTTCAGCTCCTCTCTGCTCTACAGCTCCTCGGTGCTAGTGCCTCACAGTTGTTGGTCCAGCTCCTCTTTCCCCTGAAGATGGCCCCACTGCTACCAGCCTCGGAACTGCACCACTGCAACAGCCCGACCACCTCTGTACAAAGGTTAAGGGACTTCACACCTTTTCAAGTAACACTGGAGGTCTCAGTTCTCTTTTTTGTTTTAACAAAACCCAGGAAGTGAAATAAGCCCAGTGCCTAGTCTGGGAGCTGTGTAACTGTCCCTTTCAGATCACAGTCTTTTGTCTCTGTGATGGTCTGGTGATCATTAATTTCTGAGATGGTCATATAATTGCTCATCTCTGTGATGGTTATATGACCTTTATGGTTTGGTGATCTTTGGATAGTTATGGCTTCCGTGATCAGGTGACTGCATGGCTAGGAAGAAGCAGGTCATTGAGCCTAATGACCGTGTTGGCAAAGTCCACCAGGTCCACAAAGTCGGATGTGATTATGTTGACCCCGTTGACCCCTGGCTTCTGCGCCTCCACCCAGGCCATGATAGTGGGAATATTCCTGCCGGAGAGAGGTCAGGAGAACAGTCACACAAATTGTCCACAGTCTTAAAACAGTCACAGTCACAGCACTGTATAGTCATATCCTACAGTATATCCGGTCAGCTCAACTCCAGGTCTTGTGGGCCACAGTATCCACAGGTATTTTCTCCAACCATGCACTACACCACCTGATTTCACTAATGAGCTTGAGCGTATTTCCTGGAACAAGGATGTAAAATAATAAGTGAAATATGGTGGTGTAGTGCATAGTTGGAGCAAATACCTACATAAAAGGATTTTATTAGCTAATGGGCAGCTGCCAAAGCAGATGACAACAGCCTGCAATCAGCTCTGAGATCTCATGGGCAAACTGAAAGACATTCTCACAGACACCTGGTGACTGTACATAAATGTACTGATGTCAGCATATACAGTTTGCAAGATTAAGAATATTTGGAGAGTAGTGTCAAATTGGGTGTTTCTCCTTTGTACTAATCATATTTGTATTTCAAATAAAAAATGACTATGAGACAAAATCCACAAGGTCTGCATTTCATGTTTAAAAAAAAAACCTGTTTCAAATTTCACTGGTTTACCATATTACTCTTAATCATTTTTAAATGGAAAGCTGTGACTGTCCAGGTATGCTTTATGTCATTTAGAAGTGCTAATGGAAAGTGCTATTGCAGAATGTTCATGCATTCCAAAAGTCAACCGCTTGGAATGTCCAAGAGAAAAAACTACTGGAGGAATCAGACCATCTGGGGAAAACATCAGAAAGTGATGAGAAGACAATTATAAGTACTGTGAAAATAAATCCTAAAAAACTTGAGTAATTGTTTATGATCTCCATACATTGGGGGTGAAAGAATCATAGGACACTTTGTGCAGAAGACTGAGAGTGGCACATTACAAGAGATAATGCTTTCAGATGTAACCCTCTCATCAGTACTAAGAACAAAAAGGCGACATTGGAATTCACAATTTAAAAAAAATAAAAATACAGCAATGAATTTGATGAGTTTTGGAAATAAAGTTTATGGACAGATGAGACAAAGATAAACCTTTAGCAAAGTGATGTAAAAGTGAACCCTTGGCATACTAGTTCATTGTCAAGCATGGAGGAGGCAGTGCAATAGCTTGGGCCTGTATGGCTGCATTGGTTTTTATCGATGATGTTACCAACAATGGCAGCTGAAGTGTACAGAAACATATTGTCCATCAATATTCAGAGAAATGCCACCAAATTCATTGAACATGCTTATCATGCATCAAGATAACAACCCAAAATATACAGCAGACTTAACCAAGGAGCTTATCAGCAAGACATGAATGGAATGTTTGACATGGTCCAGGCAGTCACCAGATTTAACCCCCATTGATCATGGTTTTAGCTTTCTCAAAAGGAAACTGAAATCCAAAACCCCAGCAAACATACAGTAACTGAAAGAAGCATTGATAAAAGCTTGGCATAGCATCTCTAAGGATCACATTATGAACCTTGTGATGTCCATGAGTCACAGACTTGATGCAGTTCTCAAATGTAACAGGTATGCCACTACGTATTGACCTCACAGGTCATTAAACATGTCAAAATTGACTTTGTTCCTATACTTATATTGACTTGGAATAGGTGGACTTGACTCATTGAATGACAGTGTTATAATATAGTTCAATACATGTTAAACAAAAGTCATGAAATAAATGTACACATTCTAAATTTTGCCTCAAAGTCATTGTTTGAAGTGTGTCGTGTGATTAGTACAGAGGAAAAACAACCAATTTGCCACAACTGTCCCAATGATTTTGCATGTATGTAAGTATGTTTGACCAGTGATTCTGTGCTAAATGCTCTTTTAACCATTCTCATGGAGATGAAAAACACATGGCCAAGATCTGTTAAATAATTAAGCAGATAACTCTTGTAGTTGCACAAACCAGATGCTATTAGCCTGCTGTTAAGCACTTCATCCTGTTTCCCTTGAAACATGCTTCACATTTAGTAACATAGCCAGGTTGATGTTGCATTTAGTAACTGAGACAATTGTGTAATAAAAAAGCTAACAAATTAAGCACACTTAAAAGAAATGAAATATTCACTGGAAAATACTCCTTGAAAAGCACAATGAAAAGCTGAACACACTGTCATTGCCACTGTCTCTTCTAAACACTCAAATTTGCGATAAGCAATGATGCAGGGATGCCCAATCACAACACAGACTAACTGATAGCTTAGTGTGATCTCTCAGGATGGAATACACATTTATTTTGTTTGTACAAAGGTGAATACGTACCAAATAAGTAATATTCAGCTTTTTAGTTTTAATTAAATTCTGAAGACCTTTAAAGTAATAATCCCGAAGATTTTCATTAAAATAAATGTCTTTTAAGTCACTATCTATCGCTGCATTAGGTAACACAATGGTGATTGAGCCTATTTTTATATTAATTTATACTATTATTATTATCATAATTCATGATTAAAAAACTTGGTATCTGTGGCGACATTCCCGGGAAAAAATCACAAGCGGCGCACGTTAGTGACACATTTTTCATCACCCATCAGTGGTTGGTCCGCCAGAGCGGGTAGGCGGAACTAACGCAACAGGCTCGCTCTTCAACTCACTTGTGTGTGAGCGGCGTACTGTTTTTTGCGGTGTCTGCATGCGTTACAATAACAGAGAAAGGGGAGGTTGGGGGAGTTATGAAACCCTAAAAAGTTTTTGTGTAACATGAGAGATCATATTATTTGTTGATGTAGATTTCGTATTACATTTAATGACAATGTAACTTTACTAAATTACATAGCTATTTGCACAGCTAACGCTAGCTACCGGACCATGTCAAGAAAGACAACATTAGTTTAGACAACGTTGCGCACAGTATCCATCTCTCATATCAGGTAATGTTGCGTTAGCTAGCTAGCTAATGTAATTAACACAATCTAATGTCGGCTAACAATTAGAAAAAAACGCTAGCTAACGCTACCGACCGGTACCGACCTTGCAAACCATCTCTCGAATGCAATGCTACCTTGTTGCAACGTTGCAGTGTAGCTAACTTAAGGCCAGTTCAGATCAATGATTCGCAACGAGACTGGGTGCAACTTGCAAAATTCCAAGATGTCTGATTGTAAACGTTCTAAAACTGCACTTGGCGATTTGACAAGGACGGTCTTTTAAAACCTCAGGGCAGGTTTCACACCGCTGCAGTTTTCTCTGCAACATTTTAAAACCGTTTTGCCTCGTTGCGAATCATTGATCTGAACTGGCCTTAACGTTACCGTTATTTACATTGTCATCGAGTTCATCAATATATTATAATGATCGGAATAAAGCCGGGGTATGTGGAGCAGAGCCGGGTCTGATTTCTGAAGACGTCATGCAGGAGAAAACTAAATAAAAGAATACGGCAGTATGGATTAGCATTATTATTTTATTACTCTTCCTCATATGTTCCTTCAGCCTTTATGCCCTTTTTGATGAAATCTCCTTTGTTTTTGTTTTATTCTTCTTGTTCTGATTGCTAATTTAACACCCAGCTTACGATTAGTAATAATAATAATTAATTATAATAGTTAATTAACAACTAGGCGGTCGAACAAAGTAACGCATTAACAAAGCTGTAATTAACAATGTCGTAAAGGGAACTGATGGCATTCAGATGGCAACAGCTATATATAGTCCGGCATCTCCTAAAAGCTTCTCCTCGGCGACGGTAGTCAGAATCTGTAAACATGTGTCTCCGCAGTGACGTTGCCTAGCGATGTCCTCATCGCGTCACGTAGACAGCAGGGTTCCCCTGGAAACCACGTGTCTCGCTCCAGCAGGGCCGTGACGTCATCTCCACTTAAAGGGGACACACAAAGAGGCACGGCAGCACGCAAAACCAAAAGGAAAAAGGAAGCAGTGCTAATACAAAATAGAGGGACGTAACACTCCCACCCTTAAGACAATAAATAAATTAAACACCTCCGGTCTCTTAAACCCATACTGTACATGTATATGAACATATTTACAATCAATCTGAACGTGATAATTTATTTATTGTAACATTCGTACGTCCGGGACAAGGCATCCGCGACAACGTTATCACGCCCGCGGATGTGTCGAATATCTAGATCATAACCCTGCAGAAATAAACTCCACCGCATGAGACGCTGATTGTTGTTTCGCATGCGGTTAAGATAAACAAGTGGGTTATGATCAGTCAACACCACTAAGGGACGAAAAGTGGAGCCTACGTACACATCAAAGTGCTGTAACGCAAGAACCAGAGCTAGTGTCTCCTTCTCAATTGTGGAGTATACCCGTTGATGTCGATTAAACTTCTTCGAGAAGTAGCAAACGGGATGATCAACCCCAAAAGTGTCTTCCTGAAAGAGGACAGCACCGGCACCGCACTCACTTGCATCGACGGCAAGTTTAAATGGCTGTGTAAAGTCAGGTGCAGAGAGAACAGGCGTGCTGACCAGCAGAGCTTTAACATTGTCAAATGCCCGTTGACATGTCTCCGTCCAACAGAAGGTGTTTTTAGGACTGAGGAGGTCTGTCATCGGAGAGGCAACTGCGGAAAAGTTTCTGCAGAAATTGCGATAGTAGCCTACCATCCCGAGAAATCTCCGCAGGTCGCGCCGGGACCTGGGGATCGGAAATTGATAGATCGCCTCCACCTTTGCATCCACTGGACGTACTTGTCCCCGCCCCACAACTTTCCCTAAATAGGTGACAGTGGCTTGGCCGAATTCACACTTAGCCAGATTCACCGTTAAGCCAGCAGCAGACAAACGATCAAGAAGAGCTTCGATCTGCTCCACATGCTGGGACCAAGACTCACTGTAAATCACAAGATCATCTAGGTAAGCCTCACAACCTCGCAACCCAGACACCACGAGATTTACCAACCTCTGGAAAGTGGCAGGGGCGTTTCTCATCCCGAACGGCATAACGGTGTACTGCAGGAAGTCATCCGGTGTCACAAACGCAGAGATTTCCTTAGCACGCTCAGATAGGGGAACTTGCCAATAACCCTTAAGCAGGTCGAATTTGCTAACAAAGGCAGCAGAACCCACGCGATCCACACAGTCGTCCATTCTCGGGAGAGGATAACAGTCAGGCTTTGTGACTGTGTTAACCTTCCTATAGTCCGTGCAAAAACGAAAAGTTCCGTCAGGTTTGTTAACTAACAGACAGGGAGAACTCCAATCGCTCGAACTGGGTTCAGCAATGTTATTCTCCAACATGTAAGCTACCTCCTTCTTCAACTGCGCACGTTTCTCTGGGTTCACGCGATAAGGGTGTTGCTTAATTGGAAGATAAACACCCACGTCAATGTCGTGTTCTATCAGGTGAGTGCGACTGGGCACATCAGAGAACAGGGACATGTGCGCAAGAATAAGTTTAGTAATGTCGGCTCTTTCAGATTCTGACAAATGAGACAAATGCACCTCCAAATTTTCCAGAAACTCCGAATTCCGCAACCTCCCTTCTGTTACACTCTTTGGAGGCATAACCAAATCCCCGTCTCCCTCATGTTCATCGGAGGGAGATGCAGGAACGCAAGACAACACCACGCCCCTCACCTCATGCGTTTCATCAACCTGACGGTCCCAGTAAAACTTAAGCATGTTAACGTGACAAAGACGCTTCCTCTTCCTGCGATCAGGAGTGGTAATGAGGTAGTCACGGTCACCCACCCGGCATTCTATTATGTATGGCCCCGTATAGCGAGCCTGTAACGCGGACCCCGGGACGGGCAATAACACCATCACTTTATCACCTGGCGAGAAAGTACGCAGTGTGGCGCGCCGATCAAACCACAATTTCATCTTCCTTTGTGAGGACTCGAGATTTGCCCTAGCAAGCTCACCAGCCCGATGCAGTTTAAAACGGAAATTGCACACATAATCTAGCAGATTCGTGGCACTTCCTTCAGCTAACCACTTTTCCTTAAGTAGCTTCAAAGGACCGCGTACCGTGTGTCCGAAAACTAATTCAGCAGGGCTGAAGCCAAGGGATTCCTGAACAACCTCCCGCACTGCGAAAAGCATTAAATGAACGCCTTCGTCCCAGTCCTTTTCAAACTCCAGGCAGTACGTATGCAACATGTTCTTGAGTGTCTGGTGAAAACGCTCAAGTGCACCCTGTGACTCGGGATGATAAGCACTCGAAGTACAATGCTTAATCGCAAGCTGCTCAAGAACTTGAGCAAAGACCTTAGACATGAAGTTTGATCCCTGATCAGACTGAATAGTCTTAGGAAGCCCAAACAAGGAAAAGAACTTAACGAGTGCTTTAACGACAACTGGCGCCGTTATTTTCCGCAATGGAATCGCCTCGGGAAAACGGGTAGACGCGCACATTACAGTGAGGAGGTATTGGTTACCCCTCTTAGTCCGTGGTAATGGACCAACGCAATCGATAAGTACCCTTTCAAACGGTTCTCCGATTGCCGGAATGGGGTACAACGGGGCTGGGGGAATTTTCTGATTCGGTTTCCCCGTAACCTGGCACACCGGACAGGTCTGACAATATCTGGCAACGTCCTTCTTCAACCCAGGCCAAAAGAAGTGCTTCAGCACACGGTTATATGTCTTATTCACGCCTAAATGTCCAGCAAGGCAGCTATCGTGAGCAAGGCCAAGTATCTCCTTGTGATAAGCAGACGGAACCACAATCTGATGGACAGTGCGCCAGTCGTCCAGAACTGAAGCGTCAACTGGTGTCCATTTACGCATCAGTACTCCGCCCCTGACAAAGTAACCAGGCCACTGATTCAATTTCCACCTCGGGAATTGCAGTCTCAAAGAGAGCAGATATATCTGTGTCTCTCTTCTGCTCTACGATCAACTGATCTTGCGCCAGAGACAGCTTCTCGAGCGCGTCGACACAATCAACCTTTGTGTCCACAACTGCAAACGCTTTGTCATCCCCGTCTACCCCAGTAGGGGGTGACTGCACTCCATGCTCCAGCTTCCCAAAGAACGAGTCACTTAAGTCATAAACGTCCTCTAACACAGGAACATCACGAGAACAATGCAAAATATAAAGTCGTTTGGTAAGAAAAAGCATGCCTTTTCAACATATGGCATGTATTTTTCAAAGATCAGGCTTGTAAACAAAACGCAAATGTCTAAAAGTAAGCTTCTGTTCAAAGGCCCTTGTGTATTATGTCACCATTCCTCACAGGATAATTTTGAAAGTCTTAAGTAACTCTTCAAATCAAAATGTGGAAGGCTGCTTACTCAGTAGAACTTGGATGGTAAAGTGCGTTATCGATAACTGCTTAAAAGCCACTGAGTGGGCTACTTGTTTAACTGCCCAGGCTCAGTTAACAGGCCATGAAAATGTTAAAACAAATTACTACCGCCTTCGGGAAATGGGAGGCACATATACATACATACATTTTTAAACCTTACTAATGTTACGGTACGTTTTTTCCCATTGTAATGATGCCTAGCTTGTCAGCTCCTATTAGCCTAGTAGTCTTGTTCCATAGTTTCTAGCTACGTCCTTGCTGTGGATACCATGATGTTGACTCAAAATCGACCAAATTAAGGTACCTTACTAGGCAGCATTCTATGGGAACACACAATGACACTCTCCATGATTTTGTTTCCTTTGTGAGATATCAGAGACACCAGATTGAAAGGGACAGACACTTGAAGTACCACCCCTAACACATACAACACCATTCTATCTCAGCTCCATTCACTCATTCACTCAATCAGACAAATGAGCACAATAGACTGTTAGATAGATGACTGAGCATCAGAACCCCCAATGACCAATGACTATCAGGTAATGGGCATTGGTACCATTAATTAAGGAAGTCAGACGTCAAGGTACAAACACATTTCTGTTTCCTGCCTTTAATAAAGAACAAAGGACTCTGAAAGGGCCATCTAGGCCTCAGATCATTGTTCAGTTACACCACAAACCCCGAGGGACTGGGCTGTGGGCTGCGACAGGGCTGCAGTCTGAGTCTAAAACTGTTCAGTATTGATACTAATGATTCAGTGGCACAGTTAGAACAGCCCTTAGCATCACACAACACAACACAGAACTCTATTCAGGGGACCACAGTCTGATGTCATCCACAAAACAATGGCTATTCCAAATCAAAACCATGCAGGTTTTTAGCAAAAGCAATTTACAAATAGCATAAAGGGAAGAATTAGCTAAACTACTGATTATTGTTTACTTTTGGGACCTAAATCATGGCTACATATTGACCACAGACAACTACACAATCCCCTGTCTCTAGGATAGGCAAGGTTATATTGTGGTTATAATAATAATAATAATAATAATAATAAAAATAAAAATAAAAATAATAATAATAATAATAATAATAATAATAATAATAATAATATATAATTCTGCCTTGCGATTGATTGGCAGCCTGTCCAGGGTGTATTCCTGCCTCTCGCCCAATGCATGCTGGGATAGGCTCCAGCACCCCCCGTGACCCTGCTCAGGATAAGCAGGTATAAATAATGAATGGATGGATTGATAAATAATGCTCCTCGCCCATAACCTGTTATTATTGTTATAACTCGTTATTGATTCTGCCACTTTTGCTTTGGCAATACAATATCTTGTATTTGTCATACAAATAGGCTGATTTGAATTTTTAATTTGAATAAAAGAAGAGAGAGGGAGGTGGGTAGGGGAGAAAGAAAAATGAGATGTGTGATGTTGAGCAAGGAGTGTCTGCTGAAAGCTATCTATGGGGAGAAACAGAAAAGATCACAATACTGCACCTATGGGGTAGTTTAACACAAGATCTGCCTCTTCATTATTCTCCCTTTTCTATCCCCATCTCATCACACTCACTCCCTCTCACTATTCTCCTCCCTTTCTCTTGCTCTCTCTTGCTCCCTCTCTTCCTTTCCCTTATCAGTTCAATTAAAAAATCTTTACTGGTATGACATATGCATACATTGTAAGAACTTTACAGAAACAATCAATAACAGTATGTTTTTGAAAATACACATTCAAAACATTACATTATAAACAGGGCAAATATGAAATGAACATATACAGAAAAAATGCAAGAAAGAAATTATCTCATTCCTGTGTTCACCACCTCTTTAATTCTTGCAGGCAGGGCAATTACATGGTAATACATATGGTACCTTCCCTTCTGTCTAACTTACCTAGATTAGAGTACCCTATAGGCAAGAGCAAGGGTGAGTACACTTAAATGTTTCTCTTCCTCCTCTTTCTCCATTCTATCTGTCATTCTCTACCTCTTTCCCTCCTTTCCTTCTACCCTCTCCTTCTTGCTCCCCTACCCCCCACCTCACTCAGAACTGCTGAAGTTTATTGCTCAACTGCTGTCCTTTAAAAGTGAGGCCCACAAGTATATTACAGAAACATCCTACAAATGCGGAAAAGCTGCCAGGTAACAGTGGAGCGAGAGGAACAGATGACCAGGCTATAGGGAGAGGGCTGTATTCAACTTAACCACTTGCTAAAGGCAGGAAGAAGATGGGTAGGATGAAGAGGGGTACAGCTCATTACTCTTTTCAGGGGTTGTGGGGTTAAACAGGGAAGCCACTGTGGTTAAATGGAACAATGATTGAGAAACACACATAGCAGGGGATCTGATTGTAAATGGAAACTGCGTTCCACTGTGTTCTGATTGTAAATGGAAACTGCGTTCCACGCGGTAATATGATCTCAGGGCTGGGCATGCCAGCCTGCTGCTGAGGGAGCAGAGAGTGAGGCTGCCCATCACAGCTCATGAGCTGCAGTCATACCTGCAATCTGTTGGCCCCCACTGGATACACAGCACACTGTTCAAACACAGGTACATACACAAGGACACACAGAGTGCACTTCTGTATACACCACCATGTGCACACACACCTCTCCACCAGGTGGTTGCGTAGGCCCTTGATGAGTCCGCAGGCTATAGTGCTCACTCGGGGGGTGAGAATGGCCTGGGAGACGTGGAAGGCTCCGTACTTGGCCCGCTCCCCCAGTGTGGTCTCCAGGAACTGGGTCAACTTGGAAGCATCTGTGGTATTGGCCCAGGGGGCAGGGATCTTACTGCCCGGCCACAGGAGAGTACACTCTTGCACAGCCGTGGAGTGGTGGTAGAACACCAGGACCTGGGGGTGGATATTTGGATTAGAAAAGCAAACGTAGGGTGCTTTGACCATATTGCATAACTGTTGTCACACTAAATAAGTCACATTATGTAAAGTGAACAAAAAAAATGCCAAAACTAATTTTCAGGATATACAACGTTAGAATGGTTGTTAATAGTTGTCACAGACTTTAGTCTTTAGGTGGGCTCCAATTATGAATCTGTGTGTTCTGTGCAAACATGTTAATGGTAGTCAAAGACACACACCCTTAAATGAAGTGAATCTGGTGGAAAACTCAGCTTAGATGACTCTTTACCAGATGACTACCCAGATGACCAACTCCTGCATCCCTCCTGTCATCCCTACTGCCCTCCAGGAGGAGGTTGATAGAGGATGATAATCATTTACATTTGATTATATTACAGGTCATGCATATTCATGGTACAATATTGTCCCTGGTCGCATCCTTTTAGGAATATTCATAAAATGATTTCAGCTTCAGCAGATATTCGCTGTTAAGAATACAGATGTGACCATTTTGTAGGTCTATAAAACCCTGTGGTATTAATTCAATTCATGGTTAATTCACTTGTAAAATCATATTGCTGTGCAGACAATCATTTTCATAATAAATTACTTTTTAACATCTTTTTGTTAAAAAGCTGGCACAGGCAGACTACAGGAACCTGCTTGGTGGAAGGAGTCCCTTTTGTGAATAGGACCAGGACATGCCAGCTGGCCACTATGGGGCACTATGGCAAAAAAAATATGGGGCTGCTGGCCACAGTCTTCATTGGCATGACCAGGGTTTAATACCATGGCATTTCCTGTTGAACTCTGACTGCAATCTTTAGATGGCCAAGCTGTAAATATACAGTCATAGCCTTTTCTATGGTCTATTCTCAGCTTTATTTTAAGGGTATTTTCATACATTTTGGTTCCACCATGTAGGAATTAGAGCACTTTAACAGTCCCCCATTTCATGGCACTATAACGTTTGTGAAATATTAATGGTATGTACATGAAAGTAGTCATGTTTTGTACTTTGTCATATATCTTTTGCATGTAATGACTGCTTGAAGTCTGTGACCCATAGACATTATCAGGTGCTGAGTATCTTCTCTGGTGATGCACTGCCAGGGCTATACTGCAACCATCTTCAGCTCCTGCTTGTTTCAGTAGCTAGTTTCCTTAATTTTTATCTTCAGCATAAGAAATGCATGTTCAATTGTATTTAGATCAGATGAACGATTTGGCCAGTCAAGAATTTTACAGTTTTTAGCTTTAGTTTTGTTGCAATAGCAGTGTGTTAGGGATCATTGTCTTGGTGAAGGATGACATGGTGACAAGTGAGTTTGGAGGCATTTTCTTGAACTTGAGCAGATAGGATGGTTCTGTACACATCAGAAATCCTTCTGCTGCTGCTATCAGCAGTTACATTATTTAAGAAAGCAAGTGAGCCAGCACCTGTAGCAGCCATATATGCTCAAACCATAATACCTCCACCACCATGTTTTACAGATGAGGGGGGTGAAAAGTTTTCAGCATTATTTCTGACACTGAATAATAAATACCTTGCATTTGATGGCTGTTTTCACAAGAAAGTAAATAAACAAAAGGGTAGTGCATGTGTAGATATAAAACATACTCAGGAGTAAGCAGTGTTTTAATATAAATGCCATCTGGACTGGAGCATCAACACTGACAGCATCCGGAGTCGCACTAATCCTCCAAAGCTCTAAGTCCTTTACTCTGTTAGCTCTTGTGATTAAGGACACAAATAGTCCATACCTGTGTGTGTGTGTGTATGTGTGT